>NC_092024.1:25153341-25155841 GCF_042242105.1 Pempheris klunzingeri | reverse complement strand
CCAAGAGTAACCACAGGTAACCAAGAGTAACCACAGGTAACCACAGGTAACCACAGGTAACCACAGGTAACCACAAGTAACCACAGGTAACCACAGGTAACCACAGGTAACCAAGAGTAACCACAGGTAACCACAAGTAACCACAAGTAACCAAGAGTAACCAAGAGTAACCACAGGTAACCACAGGTAACCACAAGTAACCACAAGTAACCAAGAGTAACCACAGGTAACCACAGGTAACCACAAGTAACCACAGGTAACCATGAGTAACCACAGGTAACCACAAGTAACCACAAGTAACCAAGAGTAACCAAGAGTAACCACAGGTAACCACATAGACGTTTCCTTGCCCACAAAGTCTGGTGACTCGATGTAGTCGGAGGGTTCGTCCTCTCTGAACTGAACCAGGACCAGCTGACACTTCTGCCATCAGCTCCTTTTACTGATCACAGATTAAACTGTTCGTCAGCTCAGTGACTTCCTGTCTGAACACCTGACACCTGATCACCTGATACCTGACACCTGATCACCTGATCACCTGATACCTGACACCTGATCACCTGATCACCTGACACCTGATCACCTGATCACCTGACACCTGATCACCTGATCACCTGACACCTGACACCTGATCACCTGATCACCTGATCACCTGACACCTGACGTGCTGGTCCTCCAGTCTCAGCTGTTTGCTCATGGTCTCTGGTTAACCCCTCTGTGTCCCGCAGGCCTTCGTAAAGGTCGCTTCTGGATCACGCCCGACCCGTACCACAACGACGACAACATCCAGATCGGCCGGGAGGTGAAGATCAGCTGCCAGGTGGAGGCCACGCCCCCCGAGGAGCTGCAGTTCAGCTGGCTGAAGAATGGGCGCCCCCTGAGGAGCTCCGAGCGGATGGTCATCACCCACACCGACACCGACGTCTCCCCGGGAACCACCAACCTCGACATCATCGACCTCAAGTTCACCGACTTCGGCACCTACACCTGCGTGGCGTCGCTGAGGAACGGAGGAACCCCCGAGATCAGCATCGACGTCAACATCTCGTCCACCACGGGTGAGTCAGGCCGGGGGGGCGGGGGGAAGTATTCAGATATATGACTGCAGTAACGGTACACAGGTATAATTACTCCAGGATGACATCATAACGTGATGTCACTGGATGAGAAGGAGGCTCCTGCAGATGGTTGTCACGGCGACGAGCGTCTGCAGGCGGAGGCTGACTTCCTGTTTGTCTGTGACCTTGGCAGGCGGGAGGAAACAGTCAGAGAGGCTGGAGGGGGGGGGGGGCAATGGGAGAGAGTTAGAGGAGGAGATGGTGACAGATGGGGGGGGTCAGGGTTGGGGGGGGTTTAATGGATGCGTAGCTTCAGTCGCTGTCTGAGTGCTGCTGACGGTCTCGTGCTAAAACAGAAGGTCGCGTTCGGGTCGCTGCTGCATCCCCGAAAGGAAAATACATGTTAGAGCAGTTCAGCAGCCCCCGTCCTCCCCCCTCCCTCCCCCCTCCCTCCCCCCGTCCTCCCCCCTCCGTCTCTCTCAGTGAGTTTTTAACTGAAGGACAAACGTCACATTAAACTGGAAAGAAGACGTTTTTTTTTCACTCCTTCGTCTCTGCTGTCCATCACGTGAGCACACTAACTGTTCCATGTTGACCTCTGACCTCTGACCTCTAACCTCTAACCTCTGACCTCTGACCTCTAACCTCTGACCTCTGACCTCTGACCTCTGACCTCTGACCAAACCTGTTTAGATTTATAAGAACAAACGTTAATATTTCCTGAGATGATGAACTGTCTCTGGCCAGTTGACTTGAAAACCTGTTTATGAGAAAAGACCAAATATTAGAATGAAACTAGTTTTCTGTTTGATGATGTGATGCCATGAGGGCCACTAACACCCCCCCACTGTTTTCAGGATGTTTTCTGGTACATTTGTGGCTCTGATCTCATTTATATGAACCCCGATCTGAAGACGTTGGTCCGGCCGGAGGGCTTTAAGGTGCGTGGCCGCGCTAACCGTCCCGTCTCCGTACCGTCCCGCAGTTCCTCCGGAGCTGACCGTCCCCAGGGGGCGCTCTCACCTCATCGCTCAGGAGGGTGACACCGTGGACCTGCAGTGTCTGGTCTCAGGGAAACCCAAACCCATCATCCTGTGGTCGCGGGTGGAGGAGAGCGGGGCGGCGGCGGCGGCGGTGGCCCCGTCCCTGATGCCGGACGGCTCGGTGGAGATGGAGAGCTACGACGGCGTCCTGAGGATCAGCAACGTGACGAGAGAGATGAGCGGGACCTACCGCTGCCAGACGAGCCAGTACAACGGGTTCAACGTGAAGCCCAGAGAGGCTCTGATCCAGCTGGTGGTGCAGTGTGGGTAACACACACACACACACACACACACACACACACACACACACACAGTAACACACACACACACACACACACACACACACACACACACACACACACACTCACACACACACTCACACACACACACACACACACA
>NC_092024.1:25140841-25148341 GCF_042242105.1 Pempheris klunzingeri | reverse complement strand
TGGAACATTTCTGGGGGGTCGAGATGAACCACAGACCTTTATAGCTCTAACCCCTGTGTGTGTGTGTGTGTGTGTGTGTGTGTGTGTGTGTGTGTGTGTGTGTGTGAGTGTGTGTGTGTGTGTGTGTGTGTGAGTGTGTGTGTGTGTGTGTGTGAGTGTGTGTGTGTGTGTGTGTGTGTGAGTGTGTGTGTGTGTGTGAGTGTGTGTGTGTGTGTGTGTGTGTGAGTGTGTGTGTGTGTGTGTGTGTGTGTGTGTGAGTGTGTGTGTTTGTGTGTGTGTGAGTGTGTGTGTGAGTGTGTGTGTGTGTGTGAGTGTCTGTGTGAGTGTGTGTGTGTGTGTGTGTGTGTTTGTGTGTGTGTGTGTGTGTTTGTGTGTGTGTGAGTGTGTGTGTGAGTGTGTGTGTGTGTGTGTGTGTGTGTGTGTGTGTGTGAGTGTGTGTGTGTGTGTGTGAGTGTGTGTGTGTGTGTGTGTGTGTGTGTGAGTGTGTGTGTGTGTGTGTGTGTGAGTGTGTGTGTGTGTGTTTCAGCTTAATACAAACTAACTGTGCTAGTTAGTCAGTGTGTCAGTGTGTAGTGGAGGTCTATAGTGTGTGTGTGCTAGTTAGTCAGTGTGTCAGTGTGTAGTGGAGGTCTATAGTGTGTGTGTGTGTTAGTTAGTCAGTGTGTCAGTGTGTAGTGGAGGTCTATAGTGTGTGTGTGCTAGTTAGTCAGTGTGTCAGTGTGTAGTGGAGGTCTATAGTGTGTGTGTGTGTTAGTTAGTCAGTGTGGCAGTGTGTAGTGGAGGTCTATAGTGTGTGTGTGCTAGTTAGTCAGTGTGTCAGTGTGTAGTGGAGGTCTATAGTGTGTGTGTGCTAGTTAGTCAGTGTGTCAGTGTGTAGTGGAGGTCTATAGTGTGTGTGTGTGTGTTAGTTAGTCAGTGTGTCAGTGTGTAGTGGAGGTCTATAGTGTGTGTGTGTTAGTTAGTCAGTGTGTCAGTGTGTAGTGGAGGTCTATAGTGTGTGTGTGTTAGTTAGTCAGTGTGTTAGTGTGTAGTGGAGGTCTATAGTGTGTGTGTGTGTTAGTTAGTCAGTGTGTCAGTGTGTAGTGGAGGTCTATAGTGTGTGTGTGTGCTAGTTAGTCAGTGTGTTAGTGTGTAGTGGAGGTCTATAGTGTGTGTGTGTGTTAGTTAGTCAGTGTGTTAGTGTGTAGTGGAGGTCTATAGTGTGTGTGTGTGCTAGTTAGTCAGTGTGTCAGTGTGTAGTGGAGGTCTATAGTGTGTGTGTGTGCTAGTTAGTCAGTGTGTTAGTGTGTAGTGGAGGTCTATAGTGTGTGTGTGTGTTAGTTAGTCAGTGTGTTAGTGTGTAGTGGAGGTCTATAGTGTGTGTGTGTGCTAGTTAGTCAGTGTGTCAGTGTGTAGTGGAGGTCTATAGTGTGTGTGTGCTAGTTAGTCAGTGTGTCAGTGTGTAGTGGAGGTCTATAGTGTGTGTGTGTGTTAGTTAGTCAGTGTGGCAGTGTGTAGTGGAGGTCTATAGTGTGTGTGTGCTAGTTAGTCAGTGTGTCAGTGTGTAGTGGAGGTCTATAGTGTGTGTGTGCTAGTTAGTCAGTGTGTCAGTGTGTAGTGGAGGTCTATAGTGTGTGTGTGTGTGTTAGTTAGTCAGTGTGTCAGTGTGTAGTGGAGGTCTATAGTGTGTGTGTGTTAGTTAGTCAGTGTGTCAGTGTGTAGTGGAGGTCTATAGTGTGTGTGTGTTAGTTAGTCAGTGTGTTAGTGTGTAGTGGAGGTCTATAGTGTGTGTGTGTGTTAGTTAGTCAGTGTGTCAGTGTGTAGTGGAGGTCTATAGTGTGTGTGTGTGCTAGTTAGTCAGTGTGTTAGTGTGTAGTGGAGGTCTATAGTGTGTGTGTGTGTTAGTTAGTCAGTGTGTTAGTGTGTAGTGGAGGTCTATAGTGTGTGTGTGTGCTAGTTAGTCAGTGTGTCAGTGTGTAGTGGAGGTCTATAGTGTGTGTGTGTGCTAGTTAGTCAGTGTGTTAGTGTGTAGTGGAGGTCTATAGTGTGTGTGTGTGTTAGTTAGTCAGTGTGTTAGTGTGTAGTGGAGGTCTATAGTGTGTGTGTGTGCTAGTTAGTCAGTGTGTCAGTGTGTAGTGGAGGTCTATAGTGTGTGTGTGCTAGTTAGTCAGTGTGTTAGTGTGTAGTGGAGGTCTATAGTGTGTGTGTGTGTGTGTGTTAGTTAGTCAGTGTGTTAGTGTGTAGTGGAGGTCTATAGTGTGTGTGTGTGCTAGTTAGTCAGTGTGTTAGTGTGTAGTGGAGGTCTATAGTGTGTGTGTGTGCTAGTTAGTCAGTGTGTCAGTGTGTAGTGGAGGTCTATAGTGTGTGTGTGCTAGTTAGTCAGTGTGTCAGTGTGTAGTGGAGGTCTATAGTGTGTGTGTGTGTTAGTTAGTCAGTGTGTCAGTGTGTAGTGGAGGTCTATAGTGTGTGTGTGTGCTAGTTAGTCAGTGTGTTAGTGTGTAGTGGAGGTCTATAGTGTGTGTGTGTGTTAGTTAGTCAGTGTGTTAGTGTGTAGTGGAG
Organism: Pempheris klunzingeri; assembly: GCF_042242105.1. Classification (NCBI taxonomy): domain Eukaryota; kingdom Metazoa; phylum Chordata; class Actinopteri; order Acropomatiformes; family Pempheridae; genus Pempheris; species Pempheris klunzingeri. Next base: position 25,145,803 of record NC_092024.1, on the reverse strand, counting down.
GTCTATAGTGTGTGTGTGTGCTAGTTAGTCAGTGTGTTAGTGTGTAGTGGAGGTCTATAGTGTGTGTGTGTGTGTGTGCTAGTTAGTCAGTGTGTCAGTGTGTAGTGGAGGTCTATAGTGTGTGTGTGTGCTAGTTAGTCAGTGTGTCAGTGTGTAGTGGAGGTCTATAGTGTGTGTGTGCTAGTTAGTCAGTGTGTCAGTGTGTAGTGGAGGTCTATAGTGTGTGTGTGTGTGCTAGTTAGTCAGTGTGTCAGTGTGTAGTGGAGGTCTATAGTGTGTGTGTGTGTGTGTGTGCTAGTTAGTCAGTGTGTCAGTGTGTAGTGGAGGTCTATAGTATGTGTGTGCTAGTTTCTTTCTGTTCTATCAAACCTCCGTCGCTCACAAAGTAGAACCTGAAACAGTTCAGATCTCTTCTGGAGGGTTCACAGATCTTTAGCTTCTGTTTCTACATCCACTGAATGAATTCACATTTTAGGGACATGAAGCCTCTGAAGATCCTCCAAGAAATGACGTCACCAGAAGAAGAAGAAGCAGCGAGGACGCAGACGCAGCGTTTGGGGAGCAGAGGGTTAAAACTAATTCAGGACTTTCTAACGCCGTCAGACGTCTTTTAAACTTGTGATTTTGTCCGTTAAGTTTTAAACCCGTCGCTGCGTCCTGCTCTGACCTCTCAGTCTGAATTAATCATGTGGAGCTGTCGCTGCCTCGTCCCTGGAGCCGGGCAGCGTTCGTACTCCCCCTGCCGCCGAGCATCCGGATGATTCCCCTCAGCGTGCCGCTGCAGGTCAGAGGACGGTCGCCTGCAGCTGCTGGTCTCTGCTCCGTTGATCCGTGTTTGACAGCAGGACGGTAATCTGTGAAGTGACACCTGTAATGTGGCTGAAATCCTCAGAGGAAGTTCTGCTGCAGGGATTTAAAAGAGAGATCAAACTCTGCCTTTGTGCCCTTTAGCAGAGCGCTGCGGCACCGAGGTCAACGCCCGTCTGACTTTAAATATTTAAAGTGCTTAAGAGGTTTAAGGGTATTTCAGAGGCATTCGGGCTTCATCACAGAGTGAAGTGAGAGAGCTGCAGATGGAGCCGTGACTTTGGTTAAATCGAGCTTCGTTCAGTCTGGATTTATCAGTTCTGTCAGTAAGATACTGTGAGTCCACGTTCAGGTCAGCTCAGGAGGGTTTGTGTTCTCTGATGAGGAGGTAAATCCATAGAGGTTCAGATCCAAAGTGTTGATCTGCACCTGAGCCAGACTGCATTGACAGAAACAGTGATTTTAGCTGTCAGAAGTGAGGAGCTGCTGCTGCTGCTGCCTCCGTCAGGTCGTCTGATTCTGGTGGTGTTTAAAACACAAATCAGTGTGGAAGGTAAATCTACTGTTTGAGTCAGTGGAGTCTGGTGTCCTTCATTCACGATATCCTCGCTGCAGTGTTTCTAAACCTTGGCAGTATTTTTTCATCGTTTGGGTTTGAACTGACTGGTAGATCCGGTAGATCACTCTCTGATGATCTGCTTTAACGTTATAGTTCTACAGTTCGTGGAACAAAAACATGAGTTTGTTAACATCCTGGTGTTTCTGTTTGTTGACGAACCTTCCAGGTGTATTGCCTCTTACGTCCTGCCTCTCTCTAACAGTCCCCCCCACCGTGGAGCCGGTGTACACGGAGATCCGTCAGGCTCTCGGCCGAGCGTTCAGCCTCACCTGCCGCCTGCTGCGAGCTCACCCGGCCCGCCTCCTGCGGTACGAGTGGAAGCTGGGCTCCCGCCTCCTCACCGTGGGGCAGTTCAGCGACCAGCGAGACGACACCAACTACCTGGTCAGAGCTCTGAACCGGGAGGGCTACGGCGAGTACACCTGCGACATCACCAACGAGGCCGGGGCGGGCCGCTGCACCTTCCTGGTCACAGGTGAGCCGGCTCGACTGGTGCATTATGGGATGTTGTTTTTGACTTGAGGGGTTTGGTTTGGTGTTGTTGTTCTGAACGACTTCACTAAAGTGAGTTTGTCTTTAACTCCCTGAGAGGAAGACTTGACTTAGCTGACAGTCAGAGTGGACTCGTCTCACTTCTCTTCTCCAGCTGGGTGAAAAACCTCCTCAGAAGGTGAAGGAAGGTTCAACCCATCAGACATCCATTAGTTTGGTTTCGGCACACGAGACCCTTCATTGGTTGGGGTTTGGCATGGGGAACCGTGATTGGTTAGATTTAGGCACAGGGCGTAACATGGTCAGGGTAAGAATATAAGGATCCGGCCAATCAGAGACAGTCTAGAGTCTGTATGAAGAAGTGTTGTGTCCTCTGATTGGTCGGTATCAGTCTGTATTAAGAAGCGTCCTCTGATTGGTCGGTATCAGTCTGTATAAAGAAGCGTCCTCTGATTGGTCGGTATCAGTCTGTGTAAAGAAGCGTCCTCTGATTGGTCGGTATCAGTCTGTATAAAGAAGCGTCCTCTGATTGGTCGGTATCAGTCTGTGTAAAGACGCGTCCTCTGATTGGTCGGTATCAGTCTGTATAAAGAAGCGTCCTCTGATTGGTCGGTATCAGTCTGTGTAAAGACGCGTCCTCTGATTGGTCGGTATCAGTCTGTAAAGAAGCGTCCTCTGATTGGTCGGTATCAGTCTATAAAGAAGCGTCCTCTGATTGGTCGGTATCAGTCTGTAAAGAAGCGTCCTCTGATTGGTCGGTATCAGTCTGTATAAAGACGCGTCCTCTGATTGGTCGGTATCAGTCTGTATAAAGAAGCGTCCTCTGATTGGTCGGTATCAGTCTGTATAAAGAAGCGTCCTCTGATTGGTCGGTATCAGTCTGTATAAAGAAGCGTCCTCTGATTGGTCGGTATCAGTCTGTAAAGAAGCGTCCTCTGATTGGTCGGTATCAGTCTGTAAAGAAGCGTCCTCTGATTGGTCGGTATCAGTCTGTAAAGAAGCGTCCTCTGATTGGTCGGTATCAGTCTGTATAAAGACGCGTCCTCTGATTGGTCGGTATCAGTCTGTATAAAGAAGCGTCCTCTGATTGGTCGGTATCAGTCTGTATAAAGAAGCGTCCTCTGATTGGTCAGTATCAGTCTGTATAAAGAAGCGTCCTCTGATTGGTCGGTATCAGTCTGTATAAAGAAGCGTCCTCTGATTGGTCGGTATCAGTCTGTATAAAGACGCGTCCTCTGATTGGTCGGTATCAGTCTGTATAAAGAAGCGTCCTCTGATTGGTCGGTATCAGTCTGTAAAGAAGCGTCCTCTGATTGGTCGGTATCAGTCTGTAAAGAAGCGTCCTCTGATTGGTCGGTATCAGTCTGTAAAGAAGCGTCCTCTGATTGGTCGGTATCAGTCTGTAAAGAAGCGTCCTCTGATTGGTCGGTATCAGTCTGTAAAGAAGCGTCCTCTGATTGGTCGGTATCAGTCTGTAAAGAAGCGTCCTCTGATTGGTCGGTATCAGTCTGTAAAGAAGCGTCCTCTGATTGGTCGGTATCAGTCTGTAAAGAAGAGTCCTCTGATTGGTCGGTATCAGTCTGTATAAAGACGCGTCCTCTGATTGGTCGGTATCAGTCTGTATAAAGAAGCGTCCTCTGATTGGTCGGTATCAGTCTGTATAAAGAAGCGTCCTCTGATTGGTCGGTATCAGTCTGTATAAAGACGCGTCCTCTGATTGGTCGGTATCAGTCTGTATAAAGACGCGTCCTCTGATTGGTCGGTATCAGTCTGTTAAGAAGCGTCCTCTGATTGGTCGGTATCAGTCTGTATAAAGAAGCGTCCTCTGATTGGTCGGTATCAGTCTGTAAAGAAGCGTCCTCTGATTGGTCGGTATCAGTCTATAAAGAAGCGTCCTCTGATTGGTCGGTATCAGTCTGTAAAGAAGCGTCCTCTGATTGGTCGGTATCAGTCTGTATAAAGACGCGTCCTCTGATTGGTCGGTATCAGGCCTGAGGCCTGATGGGAACACTGTTTCCAGTGTGTTTCCACCTTCAGGAGGAGGACATGCTGATTAATTAGAGTTCATGTCATCTTTAAATCTGCTGGCTGGCAGACAGCAGCAGAGAATCGCTGAGTTTCCTCGAGGGAGTTTGAAGCGTCATAAATAATGTGCGGAGCTTCAGGAAACCTTCACATTCTCTCTCACATCTCTGCTGACAACAACCACTTTACTCTGCTGGAGGATGAGAAACCTCCTCCAACACCGGGCCGCCCCCCCCGCCGCTGTGAACTAACGCTGAGGCCTTTAAGGCGACAAGATAACAGTCTTCTATGAATCTGAGCGGAGTGACGACAAGGAGGCTCTGTCTGATATCTGACACTGTTTCTACATGGTTTAAATATCAGCCTCTCTGGATTCACTGAAGACTTCACTATGTCTATTTGGGTTCAAAATGACTGGTGACAAATCTGCTGGCAGCCGGTGGTGAACGACCTCCACTGGCTATAAAGTGATCCTCTGGGGCATTTCCCAGTCTATGACAACAGGGTCCCGGTTGGACTCATCCTTTATTTACCTTCTCAATTATTCTCTCAAATCTTCCATTTTGGATCGATCTGATGTCGACCAGTCCATGTTTTTAACTGTCTCATGTAGTAATGAGCAGGATTTATTTTTGGTAACTCCTCCTGGTTTTTGCCTTCAAGGATTCTCTGAGAGCCAAAATTAGAAAAGTGTTTTTTTAACGAGCTAAACTTCATGTAGGAAAACATTCATGTTACTGAATACATTTATTCACCCATCTAACAAAGCTTAGAAGACACTGACTGGTGCACTCTGCAGACACAGGTCCAGGTATTAGACGGTACCCGTATTGATCCCCTCACTGTGTTTATCAGAACCGTTTTAATCTGTCGTGTCGTCACTGACTGCTTTGGCTCTGAGAGCTGCTGCGGGAGCACCAGACGTCACACAGGAAGTGCCGGCTGAGTCGACTCGTATCTCCGTCCCCTCCTGATGAAAGCCCCCCCCCCCCCCCCCCCCCCCCAGAGACGCCCCGTCA
>NC_092024.1:25133341-25135841 GCF_042242105.1 Pempheris klunzingeri | reverse complement strand
TCATCATCATCATTTAGACTAACAGGTAGAACCAGATTAACGTCCTCATCAGCCACCACTGTTTTCTTTCTTCCAGATGGGACAGTCTCGCTGGTGGGAGCAGGAGATTCCTATGGAGGGAACCATCCAGAAGGGGGAGCTGTTGACGTACAACCTGACCGAGCTCATCAAACCCGAGTCCTACCTGGTCCGCCTCACCCCCATCACCCGCTACGGAGAGGGCGACGCCACTGAACGCATCATCACATACAGCGGTACGTCGTCATACACCTGCTACTCATGAAAGAACACCAGAGAGTTACAGGTACTGAGTGATGTCATTTACATCACTCAGTTATTCACTGCGGGCGGGAGGTCATCTCAGTGTGTCAGTGTGTAGTGGAGGTCTATAGTGTGTGTGTGCTAGTTAGTCAGTGTGTCAGTGTGTAGTGGAGGTCTATAGTGTGTGTGTGCTAGTTAGTCAGTGTGTCAGTGTGTAGTGGAGGTCTATAGTGTGTGTGTGTGCTAGTTAGTCAGTGTGTCAGTGTGTAGTGGAGGTCTATAGTGTGTGTGTGTGTGCTAGTTAGTCAGTGTGTTAGTGTGTAGTGGAGGTCTATAGTGTGTGTGTGTGTGTTAGTTAGTCAGTGTGTCAGTGTGTAGTGGAGGTCTATAGTGTGTGTGTGTGTGTGTTAGTTAGTCAGTGTGTCAGTGTGTAGTGGAGGTCTATAGTGTGTGTGTGCTAGTTAGTCAGTGTGTTAGTGTGTAGTGGAGGTCTATAGTGTGTGTGTGTGTGCTAGTTAGTCAGTGTGTTAGTGTGTAGTGGAGGTCTATAGTGTGTGTGTGTGTGTTAGTTAGTCAGTGTGTCAGTGTGTAGTGGAGGTCTATAGTGTGTGTGTGTTAGTTAGTCAGTGTGTCAGTGTGTAGTGGAGGTCTATAGTGTGTGTGTGTGTGTTAGTTAGTCAGTGTGTTAGTGTGTAGTGGAGGTCTATAGTGTGTGTGTGTGTGTTAGTTAGTCAGTGTGTTAGTGTGTAGTGGAGGTCTATAGTGTGTGTGTGTTAGTTAGTCAGTGTGTTAGTGTGTAGTGGAGGTCTATAGTGTGTGTGTGTGTGTGTGTTAGTTAGTCAGTGTGTCAGTGTGTAGTGGAGGTCTATAGTGTGTGTGTGTGTGTTAGTTAGTCAGTGTGTCAGTGTGTAGTGGAGGTCTATAGTGTGTGTGTGCTAGTTAGTCAGTGTGTTAGTGTGTAGTGGAGGTCTATAGTGTGTGTGTGTTAGTTAGTCAGTGTGTTAGTGTGTAGTGGAGGTCTATAGTGTGTGTGTGTGTGTTAGTTAGTCAGTGTGTCAGTGTGTAGTGGAGGTCTATAGTGTGTGTGTGTGTGTTAGTTAGTCAGTGTGTCAGTGTGTAGTGGAGGTCTATAGTGTGTGTGTGTGTGTTAGTTAGTCAGTGTGTTAGTGTGTAGTGGAGGTCTATAGTGTGTGTGTGTGTGTGCTAGTTAGTCAGTGTGTTAGTGTGTAGTGGAGGTCTATAGTGTGTGTGTGTGTGCTAGTTAGTCAGTGTGTTAGTGTGTAGTGGAGGTCTATAGTGTGTGTGTGCTAGTTAGTCAGTGTGTAGTGGAGGTCTATAGTGTGTGTGTGCTAGTTAGTCAGTGTGTTAGTGTGTAGTGGAGGTCTATAGTGTGTGTGTGTGTGCTAGTTAGTCAGTGTGTTAGTGTGTAGTGGAGGTCTATAGTGTGTGTGTGTGTGTGCTAGTTAGTCAGTGTGTTAGTGTGTAGTGGAGGTCTATAGTGTGTGTGTGTGTTAGTTAGTCAGTGTGTTAGTGTGTAGTGGAGGTCTATAGTGTGTGTGTGTTAGTTAGTCAGTGTGTTAGTGTGTAGTGGAGGTCTATAGTGTGTGTGTGTGTGTGTTAGTTAGTCAGTGTGTTAGTGTGTAGTGGAGGTCTATAGTGTGTGTTTGTGTGTGTTAGTTAGTCAGTGTGTCAGTGTGTAGTGGAGGTCTATAGTGTGTGTGTGTGTGTGTTAGTTAGTCAGTGTGTTAGTGTGTAGTGGAGGTCTATAGTGTGTGTGTGTGTGTGTTAGTTAGTCAGTGTGTCAGTGTGTAGTGGAGGTCTATAGTGTGTGTGTGCTAGTTAGTCAGTGTGTCAGTGTGTAGTGGAGGTCTATAGTGTGTGTGTGTGTGTCTTCGCTGCTTCTCTTTATTTCTGTGAAACAACAACAGTCAAACTGTTGAGAAACGTCAGAGTAAAGAAATAAAACGGAACAGAAGTGAAATCACAAACTCGCAGCAGGAGGCGACGACAGACACAGAAAACAACAACCAGGAGGAGAAGAACAGACGATGTGAGCTTGAACCCGTCTGCTCCACGGCGCCGACGTTGTGACAGACTGTCAGCGAACGCCTCGCCTCCTGATCGTCACATTAACTCCCCGCAGCAGACGCGGCGAGGGTTCAAACAGGAAGTTCAGACGTGTCAGCTTCAGGTGAACCCCTCCACTTGATCACATGACCCTCTGTCAAACATCAGTGCG
>NC_092024.1:25045841-25130841 GCF_042242105.1 Pempheris klunzingeri | reverse complement strand
TGTGTGTGTGTGTGTGTGTGTGTGTGTGTGTCAGGCATGAGGTGTAATTACCTTTTCACTCTGAAAATTAGATTATAGAACAGCTGACTGTGTCTAACCTGTTTCACTCTCATTTTAAACTGATGGAAAACTTTTACTTCCTGTTTTACACTGAAAGTGGATCTCTGCTTCCTGTTTATCACAATTCGAACTGAAATGTCGTTTTCTTGGCCAATATGCAGAGATGCACAGATATAGGATTTATTTCTACCCATGATCCTCTCTGTCCACATCCTGGTGTCTGAATGACTGGTAGGTAGTAAAAGTGTTGGAACTGGTCCAGTAGATCACAGTAGGTCCACTAAAAGAGCTTGTTTGATCCACTGACAGACTCAGAGTGTTATCATGGAAAGGATCCCTACAGAGAGAGACCTGGAAGATCCTTTTGGTTTAACCACAAACAGCACACACACCAGACTACATTCACTAAAACAGGGGTTTTAGAGAACAGGACACAGAGCACAGGAGTTTGTGTGACTTGGTTCTTTAAAGAGTTTGTTCAGATCTGAACCACAAAAACTACAAAACTTAAACACCAAAGTCACACAATAACACAAACAAACTACCTGATGGAGGCAGCAGCAGACCAGCAGCTCCTGTGTTCTGTGAGCTAAAATCACTGTTTTTGTCAATGGAGTCTGGTGCAAGGGTAAAGGTAAGGTAAACTTGTCTTGGAGTTGTGAAGAAGATTTAAATAAATTCCCATCAAACAGTTGGTGAGGTGCCTTCAGCTCATCTTTCAGAAGCTTTATCTTAATCTTATCTCACTGAGCTCCATATTTCCTGCTATGGCCAAAGTACAAAGTGCTTTACATGAGACAGACTGGCATTAATAGAATAACAGATAAAAATAGCAGTGCAGCGTAAGACAGGAATAAACCGTCCCAAATTTAACTCCATACCTTGTTGTGAGGAAGCGTTTCATGGCTCTATTTAACAGACTGAGAGTTGGAGCCGACCTGCAGCTTCCTGGGAGTGTTTCAGATGCTTGGAGCCTAAAAGGGACGCTGGCCCTCCTCCAGGTTCAGTTTAGGACTCTGAGGACAGGAAGCAGATCAGAAGTGTGTTTCCAGGAAGTGTTTGTCTGTGAAGAACTGTTCGCTGACGCCGTGATCTAACAGAGCTCCTGTCTTTTGTCCCTTCACAGCTCCTGTTAACCCACACCTCAGTAAGTACCTGTCCACCTGTCCACCTGTCCACCTGTCCACACTGAATCAACAGCCTTTCCTGCTCTGTGTGACTCTGGCCTAAACCTAACCAACTGCAGAAGTTATTTCTAGTGTTAGTACACTGTTGACAGTGTCCTGGTTGGACGCTGCCACAGATGAAAGTCAGTTACACTAAAGGCCGTACAAGCTACGTACAGCTTTCTGCCACCAAGTCACTATTTTACATTTAATATACCAGTGTGATTGTAATATATAACTTCCTCTGCTTTCTGACTCTGTTCATAAGACTGGATATTAACCAAAGTGTTTTACATGATTTGCTGTTTTAGAATCCTAAACCTGATGTGAACCAAATGTGATTTGTTGTATTGGATGCGTGGAGCTCAGTAAATGTGCTCTCAAGTCTAGTTAGTCTCCACTATTTAATGTAACTGATCACACGACATTGATAATCACCTCAGCTCAGTCAGGTGTAGTCCGTCAGCTGGGGCTTAAATCGGCAGATTTCCAATGGAAGTTCTGCATTGGGTTTCTGATGAAGACAGCAATATTTCTAATGTTACATTTCTACAGATACAGAAGCACAGCTTGTTTTATTATCAACTGTTATTCATGTGTTCATACTTTAAAAATGCATTCAGCTGTGTGTAATTCTGGTGTGTGTGTGTGTGTGTGTGTGTGTGTGTCCAGGGGAGTTCCAGTGTGGTTTCGAGGACGAGGCGTTGTGTTTGTTCTCTCAGGACAAAACAGACGAGTTCGACTGGACGCGTCACAGCGCCGCCACACGAGACACCAAATACACCCCGAACACCGGGCCGAGCTCTGACCACACCGGCTCCAAGCAGGGTACACACACACACACACACACAGTTTTTAAACCTTTATTGGTTTGTGTTCATTTTAGTTTTTTATTTAATTTATTTGTAGACTAACTTCAACTCTTTCCAACATGCGTCTGGGTGCAAATAGCATCTGCCTAAAATAAAATCTAAATAAGGCCGCAGCACATTTATGTGACTCTATGAGTATGAATTGGATCAAATTAAAATGTGACGCAATCATCAAAGTCCAATATTCAATATAGATTTTACACAACCTGCCAAAGGCATATTACCTAAAGGACCGATGCCTCCAGACTACATTGACAAAACTAGTAATTTTACAGGGGAGTTTCTGGGCTACTGCTGCCTTGGTTTGTTGGTTAGTTTGTGTTATTGTGTGACTTTGGTGTTTTAAAGGTGTAGTTCAGATCCAGCACAACACTTTTGAGACACACAGTAACACCAATAAACTACCTGATGGAGGCAGCAGCAGACCAGCAGCTCCTGTGTTCTGTGAGCTAAAATCCCTGTTTTTGTCAATGGAGTCTGGTGTGTGTGTGAGGGGCTGTTATATGGTATTTTTAAAGTGATGTAAAAGTAGAGAAAAATCAAAGTGTGACTATTTTATTCTAACTTTCAATAAGAAAGGAAAGAAGTGCCAAAATATAACTTTAATCCATCTTTTCTGTGTCAGTGTGAGTCACACGGAGACGTGAAGTAAAGTGACATGACCAGCTGAAACGCTGTCTGCTCGTGGCGTCTGTTCGCTCTGGGACTTCTTGTTTGTCTGCTCGTGTTTCTGTCGCCAGCAGCTCTGACAGTGGGAGGAGAGCTGAGGATTAACATCCACTCTGAATATTAATCACCGAGCGGGACTGATGAGACGCACGTCGACCTGGCGCTGACTCGAGCCGTTCAGGATGGGCCACGCCCACTTTGAGCAGGAGAACAGGCTGAAAGTGAAAGCGGCAGCCTGAGGAGTCGAGCGCTCGCTGACTGAATGAGAGCAGTCAGACAAACCGTTTGTTTTACTGTTAAACATTCAGGGAACAACCACGTCTGCATGATCGCATCAGTAAAGCAGAATGACACTATTTTAGTAGTAAAAGTGTTGGAACTGGTCCAGTAGATCACCAGTAGATCACCTCAGCCAGCAGACACCAAACGGGCTGCAATGGCTGCAACGTGATCCTTTGGGACAACTGCACCTGATCACAGTAGGTCCACTAAAAGAGCTTGTTTGATCCACTGCCAGGCTCAGAGTGTTATTCTAAGTGTGTGACAGCATCATGGAAAGGATCCCTACAGAGAGAGACCTGGAAGATCCTTTTGGTTTAACCACAAACAGCACACACACCAGACTTCATTCACTAAAACAGAGATTTTAGAGAACAGGACACAGGAGCTGCTGCCTCCATCAGTCAGTGTGTCTGTGTTATTGTGTCACTAAGGTGTTTTAAACGGTTAATTACCCTTTAAAACACCAACCCAACAAAAGGTCCTGTGTTTAAAGAGGTTAAATTACTGTTTTTGTCAACAGAGTCTGGTGAGGAACAGCTGTTATGTTATATGGTCAAAGGCACCAGACTACATTGAAAAAAACAGTAATTTAACCTTACTGAACACAGGAGTTGCTGATCTGCTGTTAGTTTGCGTGATAAGAAACTTTAATTAAGTTAATTTCCAATGATGGGGGCTACCAATGCTAACAAGGCCCTCGGTGGAAATCAGCCTTCAGCTCCATGTCTGAAATCATGTGTTTACCTCGACATGAAGTCTCAGCACATCACCGTCAGCTGGCTCCGACTCTCTAAACACCAAATCAATGAAAACCGGATCACAGACGAGCTGAAGAGAGACGGAGGGAAGTTTTATCTCTTGTACTCTCACTTGTTAAATTGCCACTTTTTCCAATGATGTTTGGCACTTGTGAGACAGAAGCCTGTTATCAGGAGAAAGCAGCTCATCACAAACACAAACTGACTCTCCGACTGTCAGAATGACTTTCACAGCCTGATTACGGCGAGGAAACCGTCTGACTGAATTATCTTTGTACTGTCAACACTGACACTGGATCTGTAAGTAGGTGTAGTAAGCCGGCCTGTCAAACTGTCCACTGTGGCTTTAGTGAGACAGAGATAAGTTTAGCATCTGTCCCACAGCTAAAACAGTGAGCAGACAGGAATGACAGTCCACAGTTGAGAGTTTTGTTTGTTAATTTACTTTTAAACCGCCGGCGGTGGCGTCCGCGTGCCTCGCCGTGACAGCTGAGATCCTTCAGCCATCGAACACGCTCAGACCGGGCAGAGAGCTTCTTTCTGGAGCCGCCATTTTGAAACAGATGTTGAACCGTGACAGAGGAAGGAGTCCGTCAGAGGAGGACAGACACGAAGACAGAGGAGACGATGAGTCTGTTTGGTGTTTCAGCACATGGAAACCTTTCAAACTGTTCAAAGACCAGGAGAAGTTCACCATGAAGCTGCTGCCTTCATGTTCCTGCAACATCTGTGAGGGAACGTTCTTCAGACTGAGAACAGGAGAGCAGCAGAGGAGCGGCCATGTTGGATGGTGCTAACAGTTTAGCCTCCTGCTAACGTTAGAGTCACAGTTCATCATCTCAGAGGGTTCACAGGTCAGCAGAGGAAACAGGACGGGATTGGAAGCCTCTCCCCGTGCCGTCAGGTGGGAGGGGCTTAGGACAGAGACAGGGGAGGGGCTTAGGACAGAGACAAGTCCCGGTCCAGGTCCTGGTCCCGGTCCAGGTGGCGTCTGTGGCTGCAGCATCCTGGTAAAACAGCTGCACACTGACCTGCAGAGTGTGAGTCACGGCCCGTCGTCGGCTCCTCCAGGCAGGAAGAGGCTAAATAATCAGATGTGACTGGCTGTTAACACCTGGCCATCAGACCCCCCCCCCCCCTCCCTGAGGTAGAGACACTCAGGCACCCAGAGAGAGAAGCAGAAACAGGAAAACTGTGTTTTATCAAGCAAACAGGAGGAAATAGTGCATCTGCTGGGGACTATTTTCAGCGGCGGATGAATCCACACCAGGTGGTGTAGTGGGTGTTTTCAGCAGCAGGACGGTGTGTTTATGTGAAAATAAAACTACAACAAGAATTCATTTCCAGTATTTATTATAGTAACTGTATCAGGATAGTTTAGTAACAGTTAGGAGACGTTTTAAGTCCTGTTACATTTCATTCTTCATTACTGCTAATTAACCCTGTTTCTACCCATGATCCTCTCTGTCCTCATCCTGGTGTCTGAGTGACTGGTAGGTAGTAAAAGTGTTGGAACTGGTCCAGTAGATCACCTCAGCCAGCAGCCACCAAACGGGCTGCAACGCCACCAGACTCCATTGACAAAAATAGTATTTTTACTGGGGAGTTTCTGGTCTACTGCTGTCGTAATCATTTAGCTTGTTTGTGTTATTATATGACTTTGGTGTTTTAAAGGGTGAGTTCAGATCCAACACAATATCTGTGGAACATTAAATAACAGAAACTAACTAACTGATAGAGGCAGCAGCAGAGCAGCAGCTCCTGTGTGCTGTTCTCTAAAATCCCTGTTTTAGTGAATGTAGTCTGGTGTGTGTACCAACAAGCTCTTGGATATGGACAGAGAGGACCCAGGGTTAGAAACACCACAGACTGTGATAGTATTTACCGTGTGGTTTCAGTACTTTTACTGCACTAACAGATCTGAATACTTCCTCCACTGCTGCTTATAAATATTAAAATAGGGCAGCGCTGGCAGTGCGATGAGGATTAACTCCACATCAGGGACAAATGGGAGATGTGTGTGCGTGCTCAGAGTTTAATCCTGAGCAAACAAAGGTTAAAATAACTCACATATACATTCAGCTGATGTGTGACAGCGGCTGTTTGTTCCTCCTCCTCTTCGTTTCCTCCTTCCTCCTCTTCTGCAGTAGAATCTCATTAAAGTGAGCCTCGGGGTAAACTGTTTTAAATCCTCCACTGTGGAGCAGGAGTGTGTGTGTGAGTGAGTGAGTGTGTGTGTGTGTGTGTGTGTGTGTGTGTGTGTGTGTGTGAGTGTGTGTGTGTGTGTGTGTGTGTGTGTGTGTGTGTGTGTGTGTGTGTGTGTGTGTGTGTGTGTGTGTGTGTGTGTGTTCTCCACACTCGTGTACAGTTTAATTTGTGAGGATTGTTTCTGTGCCGGATGAGCCGGAGGTGGATTTGTTTGCAGGCCCGTTACATTAGTGTTTGCTGCTGCAGCCTCGTGGGTTAATCTGTGCAGGTCAGCGGCAGCAGAGCGAGGAGGGCCGACCCCCCCACGGCCGGGAGGGGAAAATACATGAAGCCCAATTTCTGCTTCTTCTCGTCCTGTGGTTTAAGGAACACTTGTTTTTATCAACCTGCTTTTTCACATCATTCTTTCAAGTGTTTGATTGTTTTACTGGTTCACTGTTGTTTTTAATAATGAATATTTATTTGAGCTTTTATTTCTCATGTCATAGGACTCTGTTAAATGTTGTGTTAAAGGTTAAAGCTCATCATATAACTACTATTATTACTCCAGGGGTCTTTGTATATTTCCTCAGTAGTGTTTCTCTGCGTCCTGATTGGTCGCTCACACGGAGAAGTGACTCACTAACTAACTGGCTCTCCGCAGGTTTCTACATGTACATCGAGACGTCGAGGCCGAGGCTGAACGGAGACAAAGCCCGTCTGCTGTCCCCCACCTTCAACATGAACTCCAAGAGCTCCTCCTCCTCCTCCTCCTCCTCCTCCTCCTCCTCCACCAACAGCCCCACCTACTGCTTCGCCTTCTACTACCACATGTATGGGAAGCACATAGGTGAGGCTGCAGCAGGTCCCACAGAGCGTCAGGACGTTTCTCCTGTGAAACTCCACTGAGGTTAATGAACACGTGTCTCTTTGTGTCTGCAGGAGCTCTCAACGTCTTTCTGCGCCACAAAGGTCCGACGGTGACGGACGCCTCCGTCTGGAGTCGGAGCGGTAACCAAGGAGACCGCTGGAGGCAAGCCAAGGTCAACATCCACCCGACCGCGGCCTTCCAGGTACAGACCACACCCACGACCGCAGGGCCCCCATCACCCCCATCACCCCCCCCCCAATGATCAGGACCCTCAGGTTTGTGCCGCCTGCTCTGAGTCTCTCTCTCTCTGCCAGATGGTGATGGAGGGCGTCCGAGGAGCTGGCATCGAGGGAGATATCGCCATCGATGATGTCACCATCGAGGAGGGCGAATGTAAAGACCCCCCCCCCAACAGTGAGTACTCTGTGATGAGGACTAGCCCCCCCCTCCAAGTCCACAATACTGGTGTATCTGAGGTGACCTGCTGGACCAGTTCCAACACTTTTACTGCCTCAGTCACTCAGACACCAGGATGAGGACAGAGAGGATCATGGGTAGGAACAGGGGAGTGACCCTTTAGTTGACCAGAGCTTATTAAATATGTGTGACAGACTTCTTCATTTTAAAAGGCAAAACTAAGAGTCTCTCTGTCTCTCTCTCTGTCTGTCTGCCTCTTTCTCTCTCTCTGTCTCTCTCTCTGTCTGTCTGCCTCTGTCTCTCTCTCTGTCTGTCTCTCTGTCTCTCTCTGTCTGTCTCTCTGTCTCTCTCTGTCTCTCTGTCTCTCTCTCTGCCTCTCTGTCTCTCTCTCTGTCTCTCTGTCTCTCTCTCTCTCCCTCACAGATCTAAGGTCGCTCGCCCCGCCCTCATCGCCCCATATATGGCAGCTGTCCGTCACTCTGAGTCTGGCTCTGATTGGCCGGCAGAGGTGACCCCCCCCTCAATGGGACGCCACAACCTTTGGCTCTCCTGCCCCCCCTCCCCCCCTTCCACCCCCCACCCCTCCCTAACTACCAAAGATCCGGTCAGAGTGAGTTCCTGCCAAGATGGCCGACACCAAAGGTCACAGATCACAGAGAAGGAGGCTCGCGTTAGCTTAGCATAGCTTAGCTTAGCTTAGCACAAACACTGGAGGCTTTACAGCTGTGTTCAGTCTTTATGCTAAGCTAACCAACGCTATCACACCGACGTCGACAGTACCAGTCCCCGAGAAGACGCTCAGAGTCCAACCAGGTCGGTCCAACATGGCCTCCACACGGCTTCACCTGTGATGTCAGAGGCTAATGAGTGTTAGTTAGTGGTGGGGGGGACAGGAGAGGAGAACCATTACAGAAGAAAGACTAGCAGCTACTCGTCAGCGTGGTTCACGTCATCATCTGAGGACCACGAACAGCTAGCGACCATGAACCAGTAGCAGTACACAGAAGCTAACATTAGCATCGCGTCGGCTAGCCGAGTACCACACGACCGACCGCTGTGATGTAGAAATGTAGATGACGTGAACGTTTCTCTGCGACTCTCTGTTATTGTGGGGAACTAAAGCTGCTGCTGAGGACGGAGGTGAGACAGTAACAGCTGATCGGTCGGCACCTCGCCGAATAAGGTCCAGACCCGTTTCCAGCTTTACCGCAGCTCTTGGTGTGAACACAGTCCGAGAGCTTCTACCATCCAGGCCGAGGTCACACGGGGTCGAACCCAGCACCTCTGAAGAAGATGAATGAAGTAGATCTAATCTAATCTAATCTAATCTAATCTAAGCAGCCTGTAACCATCTACAGCAGCAGGTGAAACTCTCTGGTGAAACTTTGACCTTTTGGTTTCGGCTCAGCGCCACGAAGCACAGAAAGACACACGGCGCTCCGGTCAGAAAAACAGGAAGTAACAGTTTGAATGTCACCTCCCCTCAACCCCCACCCCCCCCCCATCACCCCCCCATCACCCTCTCATCACCCCCCCATCACCCCCTCATCACCCCCCCATCACCCCCCCCCCTTCACAGATCAACAGTACTGTACTGCGAGCTGGACGGACAAACGGCAGTCTCTCTCTGTCTCTCTCTGTCTCTCTCTCTCTCTGTCTCTCTCTGTCTCTCTCTCTCTCTGTCTCTGTCTCTCTCTCTCTGTCTCTCTCTCTCTCTCTCTCTCTCTGTCTCTCTCTCTCTCTCTCTCTCTGTCTCTCTCTCTCTGTCTCTCTCTCTCTCTCTCCCTCTCTCTCTCTCTCTGTTTTTTTTGGGGGGGGTAACTTTTTACGGCGGGCGGACCGACGGCGTTTTTACGAACTACTTTTGGATCTTGTTTTGACGTCTGTCTGTCTGTCTGTCTGAGGAGGAGAGTTCAGCCTCTGCCATGACATCAAGTGCCTTCAGACTCAGAGGAACAACATCGCCGGGCCGAGGACCGCCGTCGTCATGGAAACGAAACAAAGACAGACAGACAAAAGTGTCGGACATCTTTACGTCTTAGCGGCCGATGAACAGAAATATCTCCCGGTCTGATTATGCAGAGAATCTTTTTTCTTACAGAGTTCTTCTTTTTTTTCTTTGAGTAGAAAATATTTTGGACGACAAGAGGATTCTGGGAAAAAAAGGAAGCCATGTTGGATGGAGGCAGCAGAAGAAGAAGCCATGGACAGGAAACAGGAAACAGACTGTGGATACAAACGGGAAGCTCTTTGATTTATTTAACAGTTTAAAGAACAACATGCAATCATAACCTGAGGATCTGTGACGGGCCACTTCAAAATAAAAGACTTCCTGTTGGACGATCTTCAGCCCTAAGCCAATGGGATTCGAGCATTTGGTCTCTCAGAACTATTTTAGTATTTCAAAATAAGAGTTTCCAGAGGCAGGCGGAGACTTTGACGCTACCCGAGACCATCGGTTACCTTAACCTCCAAAACAGCCGGAGCTTTTGGGAAAAGGACGGAAAATGTAAAATCAAATCTTATATTGTTCGTATGATATTATAAAGGGGGGGGGGGGGGTCTTTACACTCATCTCTTTTGTTTGGTGGTTTTACTGACGGTGGATCTTTAGTTCAGGTTTCTTTGTTTTGGTTTTTACTTGTGGGAAAACTCCAAAGGACTTTGGAGGATTAAAACCAGGGGAACAGTTTGTTTGTTAGTTTCAGGGAGTCGATGGTTGAACTGATTTTAAACACGTCCTGCCGATAAAAGGTTTTTAAACTCAGATCCACGACGAGGATCCATTAAGAAACAAGCACAAAAAGATAAAAATGTATTTAATCCAACGGTGGACTGATGAGAGACACCTCTGCATCGTGTTCTATGGAAGCACATTTCTGCCAAAACCAGAAAAAAGGATGAGACACTTCAGAATAGTGTCCTGAGGAGGCATCAGTGGAGTCACAACCTTGACTCATTATCACAGTTTTAATAAAGTAGAATTTAGATTTTTCTTAAAACTTGTGACGTTTGCATGAAAAGTCCAAATTATATCTATTAATGGATCCATCCATGTTTCCTTTTTTTAATGGGAAATTCCTACTTTTTATTTTCAGTCATGATGGTGACACTTGTTTTTCTTAATGTTTAATCTGTTTCTTCTTCTTGTCTTTTTCTTTTTGGCAGAAATGGGCTTCCGTACTTCTGCTCCAACACACCACTGCCATTTAGATTCACAACACGTGTGAGAAGAATGATTTTAACTTGAAAATACATTTAACGGCCCCGTCCCATCATCAGACGCCCTCTGTCCCCACCCGTCCGTCAGATCTGCCCCTCTGTTGTCATGGAAACAAACCCCGTAGCGACCAGCTGCCCTCGTTCGGGCCCTTTTGACAGCAGCAGGTTGTTCTTCTGGACATCGGCTCTCTGTGGCCTGTCGGGTCGACCTGTCCGCTGGGGGGTTTGTTTCCATGGTGACGACAACAGAAGGTGGACGGTCCAACGGAGAACGAGCCAATCAGACGGCCCCGTGGCTGACGCTCGTTCTCTGGGTTTGTGTGATGATCAAACCGAACAGTGATCGATCGGGTCGGCCGAAGGTTATTTTAGACTTTATTTAAACGACAAAGGAAAACAGTGTTTTATTTTCACCACACGATGACGATGATGATGATGATGATGATGATGATGATGAGAAGAAGTCTGATTCCCACACTCACATTAAACTTTGATCAGAAGTCGTTCAGCAGTGGATCCATTAGAGAACTCATTCCCTCCGATAAATATCATTTCTTTTGAATGTTTTGTTGGTTTTATATCCTCCCTGTGGCCACACTTTTCCACTCAGAGTATTTTTC
Organism: Pempheris klunzingeri; assembly: GCF_042242105.1. Taxonomy (NCBI): domain Eukaryota; kingdom Metazoa; phylum Chordata; class Actinopteri; order Acropomatiformes; family Pempheridae; genus Pempheris; species Pempheris klunzingeri. The sequence continues at coordinate 25,119,717 of NC_092024.1, read as the reverse complement.
CACTGCAGCTGATAATCAGATTTGTATTAAAGCTCCTCTGGGTATCAGTTTATCCTCGACTGCATCATTATCACATTAACTGTGTTTGGTGGAGTCGCTGGAGATTATCGGTCTCCTCTGAAGAACACCGGCGGGTTGGTTGGCCGGTTGGTTTGTTTGTTTTCGCAAATGTTTTTCAAAGTGTCCAAATTCAAATTGCGACGAGTCGCAGCTTTGATCAGAAACAGAAAGTGGTGTTTAAATATTCCTGCTGATACAGAAATATTCCTCTGCAGACGCTCGTATGGAAGCTCATTACAGCCTGGAAGAGAAAGGAAATGGCTGAATACCAAATTAAATTCTCAACATAAGTCAAAGTTATGAGACGCAGTGAGTGTTTACGTGGACGTGTCCCTGCAGCCTGTTTACATCTGAACCGGGTTTCTGATCACAGTTTGGTTCCTCTTGGTAAAGAGCTGAACCTTTGTGGCTGTTTAGATGGAGAAAGCACAGAAATGTGTGCAGCTCACAGTTTACACTTAACCACAGTTAGCCCTTTAGCTGTTTAAGACCTTTGAGCTATTGTGTGAATTATAAATCACATGTCCTGAAGCCAGCGTTCAGGCCGTCAGGACTAACAGCTGCACCACTGAGGTCCAAACAAAACCCCAGAGAGCTTTTTAAGAATCTGCTGCAGCTGAAGGCTAAAGGCTACGAGTCGACTCATCAGCTCGTTCAAACTGATCCCACTGCAGCGGTTTGTGCTGATTCCACCTCTTCATCCAGTGAGTCCGTTACTTTTCATCCTATAGAGCCGCTTCCTGCAGCGCTCGGACATAACGACGTCGTACAAGGCGTCGCTCGTGGCGGTGGAAGCCGTCCTATCTCACCTTATGCAGACGATTAATTGTTATTTGTCAGCGATCCAGTCGTACCCGTACCTGAAGTGTCTGCAGTGCTCAGGCTACAGGACACGACAGGTCTGATTTCACAAGGCTGGTTTATGTTGTAAACACCACAGACGCCTGCTCAGAGCTATTTATTATTATTATTATTATTATTATTATTACTGGAGACATGAATGACCAGATGTCACTGTGGTCGACGTAAATGTCCAGACTCGGATCAGAAGCAGGACTCAAACACACTCAGTGTTACGCTTTTTGATTTAGTGTCTTCAAACTTTAATTCATTGTGAGTGATTTTTATTACTTTTTTATTTAGATTTTCTTTCTTTTTATCGTGGCACTAATGGGCTTCCATGGATTTGGGTCCAGCTGTTGTAAAAAACACGTTCTGCCGCAGAAACTGATTTATTTCAGCCTGCGGACGTGAACAGCAGGAGTGTGCAGAAGTAAAGTGTATTAGAGCACATTAGAGTAAATAGGGTTGAGTTCATGGACAGACTACATTTCCCAGAAGCCCTGTTGCTTAAAGCTGCATTTAGGAAAATAACACAATGGATGCATTTTTATTTTAATGACTGTGGCTCTTATGAAACCTGTTCTGTCTCTGGTTGCAGAGAACTGGTCGCCTGTTGGTATTTTGATGTTATTATTAAAATAAGGTTATTAAAACCTAACTTTTGTTTTTCAGACACCATCAAACATTTCAGACGCCGGTCAGAGCTTCTGTCGTCAGCTCGTTTATTCCCCGGGGGGATCCGGTTTGTGTGTGGTTTATATTTGGATTTTTTTGGGAGGAGGGGCAATAAAATAAAAGTTTTCAAACAGCCAGTGACACGACTCTGTGGACGTGTGAAGAGAGATATTTTTATAATTGTTATTATGCTCTGCAATAGATTCTCAGATCAGTTGGACTGACTGAAGGTTACACTGCATTCTGGTATTATTATTATTATTAATATTATTATTATTATATTAATAAATACACTCCAAATGTCATATTTAACGGTTTTCTGTCATGCTGCATTACTGTCGTGTTTGTCTTTGTCACCTTGTGGGGACTCTCCACGCTGACACTGTCATTAAAAAAAAGATCCTTTAAGTCACAAAGAGAAACTTTCTTCACATCAAGGGAAACAAAGCAGTGACTTAGTTTCTCAGATTGTGTGTGAGGTTTAAATGAATATAAAGTAATTCACTGTCCTCATAAGTGGCAAAAACAAGTGTTTACGTGTGTGTGCAGGTGTATTACAGGGACAGAAACCTGTTCACACTACATCGTGAGGACTCAAAGTAAATCTAATATCTTGAGTTCTCTGTGAAACTATTAATAACATTTTGTCAACCTTTCTTACACTAAACCGTAAACTGATGAATGATAATGACAATAATTGTCAGTGAAAGTCGGAGAGGCTTCTCTGACTGTTTGGATTCAGTCGGAACAAAATGGAAAGAAAAGAAAGAGAAGAATGTCATTTCTCTGGTTTAAACAGGATGATCGACAGCTGAAGGAGACGAGACGAGACTGAATGAGAAACTTTCACCATCTGGATGGAAACACATCACAAAGAGCCGACTTCAAACAGACCTGCTGTGTTTTCACTGAGTGAAGTGAAGCCTCCATCATCAGAGGACTGACGGCACCAAATTAAACCTCATTTCCCTTAAAAACACGTTTGGTGTCTGGAAGCTTCATGATCTCTATTAGCATTTAAAATAAAGTTCTGAGCAACAGCAGTGTGAGTTTATAGAGATGGAGACAGAGGTACAGGTGCACAGAGGTTTCACCTGTAGTCAGTCAGGTTCAAGTCCATCCAGATGACTGCTGGGTCATTAAATCACTCTATTGGTTGTTTGGATCAACTAAAAACACCAAAGTAACACAAAGTCCTGTGTTTTAAGAGGTTACGTTCAGTTTTTGTCCACTGAGGAACAGCTGTTAATGTCAGTATCTTCAAAAGCACCAGACTCCATTGACAAAAACAGTCATTTCACTTCAGAACACAGGAGCTGCTGATCTACAGTTGTCTCCATCAGTTAGTTGGTGTTATTATGTGATCCACAAATATTCTGTTGGATCCAAACTGAGCCTTTAAAGGACTAAAGTCACATAATAACAAACACACTGACTGATGGAGGCAGCAGCTCCTGTGTCCTGTTCTCTAAAATCCCTGTTTTAGTGAATGTAGTCTGGTGTGTGTGCTGTTTGTGGTTAAACCAAAAGGATCTTCCAGGTCTCTCTCTGTAGGGATCCTTTCCATGATGCTGTCACACACTTAGAATAACACTCTGAGCCTGTCAGTGGATCAAACAAGCTCTTTTAGTGGACCTACTGTGATCAGGTGCAGTTGTCCCAAAGGATCACGTTGCAGCCATTGCAGCCCGTTTGGTGGCTGCTGGCTGAGGTGATCTACTGGACCAGTTCTGGTTGAGGTGATCTACTGGACCAGTTCTGGTTGAGGTGATCTATCTACTGGACCAGTTCCAACACTTTGTCATGGGGGGGTCATGGTTGGGGGGCAGTATACCCTCCCATGTACGAGCAGCCTCTGGTCCTGCAGAGTTTTCTTCCACAGTGAATAGTTCTGGTCCAGGACTCTCAGGTTTCTGCCCCCCCCCCCCCCCCCCCCCCCCCCCGCTGCTGCTTCAGATGCTGTGGATGATTTGTGTTTCTCCATTAAGTTAACATTGGAGATATAATTTGTGGTCTCTGGGGGTCCTCTCTGAGCTGGACCATTCATCACCCCCCCGCTGGACGTCTCCGGCGCTCACCTTGTTTTATTTACTGAGTCCAGCCTAATGGCCGCCATTCATCATTCCTCAATTGATTTTCAATTGCGGCGCTGCAGTGTGTTAAGCAGACCGGTCGGGCCGGTCTATTTCCTGGAGTGTTTATTAGCGGGTAGTTAAAGCCCCGAGGATCAGACTGCTGTGATGGAGACTTTAATGTTGTTTTAATCTGGCAGCGTTTCTTCTTCTTCATTTTTTTTTCTCATCCAGTTTTGTGGTTTTTCTTGTTCCAGTTTAGTTTTACTTTAGTTTTCATGAGTTCAGTCTCAGTCGGAGGGTTTTGTTCTAATTTAGAACCCCCGTCTTACCTGTCGGAGGAGAAGACAAATAGCTGCAAAACAAGATGGCGTTTACTCCAGACAGTCCCGTCCCCCAGAGGATGAACCCTAATAAAACTTTATTGATCCTCTGACCTTCTGTTCAACACAACTGTTCGTTTGAATCTACGTTAGTTACAGCTTTTATCGTCTAAATCAGCAGGACGAGTTTGATCCATTCAGTCCGATAACGTTTGGAAGTCTAGAAGAGAAGAGAAGGATCATTTCATCCCCATTCAAGTTAGCTCAGGGCTAACAGGAAGTTAGCACAGGGATAACAGGAAGTTAGCTCAGGGATAACAGGAAGTTAGCACAGGGATAACAGGAAGTTAGCTCAGGGATAACAGGAAGTTAGCGCAGGGCTAATAGGAAGTTAGCACAGGAAGTTAGCATATGGGTCCAGCAATGAGGAAGTCACACTCGTCTGGCTTCCTGCTCCACTGAGCAGCTTTCAGAAGAATGAACGGAGCCTCCAGGAAACACAAAATGGCCGACGGATACGAACGTTCACACTTTACACCCAAAGTATGGAAACACTTTGGGTTCATAGGTGGCAGGAAAATAGCCCAAACAAGAGAAGAAGAGCTCAGAGGAACAGAGACGAAGGAGAGAGAAACAAAGGAGGAGGTAAGAGACGAGCTCTCAGCCTTCCGGCTCCTTCTGAACTCTTTTCTGGGGACATCAGACTAAAAGGACCTTATTTCTCATCTGAACATCTGAAGTGTTGAATGTGTTGTAGAAGCTGGTTCATATGATCTAGGACAGGATTAGATTATTAAACTGTATAAACTCACCTCCTAATAGCTAAAACAGGTGTGTCAGGTGTTCATCAGGCAGATTAATGTTGGAATGGTGGAAAAGGTCACTGGGTCACATGACTGCAGCAGGAAGTTCAGCGGCCGTCACTGACAGCTCTGGAGCTACACTCAAGCTGTAAAGGGACATTTCCAGAATATGTCAAAGGTGCGTGACACCGTGGGCTCTAAGGCCACAGAGGGAGAACATGTTTGTGAATATAGAACATAGAAGAGACGTCTTCCTCAGGTGCTGCAGCGCCACCTGCTGGTCTGCTCCCCTCATGGTCACTGAGTGAGGAGCTGAAGGTGTCAGTTTACTGTTTGATATCAAAGGATGACCAAAGTTACCTTCAGTCACTGTTTAACACAGAAACAATCAGATCAGACTAAAGAAACATGGTCATGAAGAAATGATACTAAACTTTTGATATAAATATCATGTTTAAGTGTTTTTCACTGCTTTATTTCTCCATCAGACCTCTGACGGAGAACTGAAGCTCTTCTCTCTAACGCACCAGACTCCATTGACAAAAGTAGTGATTTTAGCTCTCAGCTCCATCAGGTAGTCTGTGTTCAGATCTGAGCTGATGTGTGACTTCACTGATGGAGGCAGCAGTAGACCTGCGTGTTCTGCAAGGTAAATGACTACTTTTGTCAGTGGAGTCTGGTGTGTTAGCATGTTAGCATGTTAGCAGCAGAGACAGAGCGGCTTCAGCTCCCCGGCACAAAGCGGTAAAAATATTCTAAATGTGCCGTATAAGTAGCTCATACACTCCCACTTCAAATAAAGCTGAACTATCCCTTTAACAGCCTCCTGGTCAGATGTGGTCTCTGTCCTTCTATCAGTGCTGTGCAGGTGAGACAGGTGAGACAGGTGAGACAGGTGAGCTGACACGCAGCAGCAAACAGGTTCAAAGGTCTGAGGCTGTAAAACAGACAAAGTGACTTCAGGTTGTGTGTTTTCAGCTTTTTATTCCCCCCAAACAACCATCACAGTTCTTCCTCCACATCCTACATGTTATACTGTTATATTCATATGGACCTTTCAAAGTAAAAGTCTCCCTTTTTAAACTGTAAACTGCTCACAGTCTCTGTTGTGAAGGTTTAACAACACAGAGTGAGCGACTGCTGCCTCCTGCTGGGACGTCAGAGGACAGCAGGTGGACCGTTCATTTAATCATCTTCAACCTGCTTTCTGTTTTATCTTCACTGTTCGTCTGCACGTCAAACACAAAGCTTTGTTTCAGAGAGTCAAAGGTTCATCACTGGCTGTGCTTTGACTCGTTGTCACGTCCCTGTTACTTTCTGTTTTATTCTTTTGTTTGTATTTTTGATGTATTCATGTCTTCTCTCTCTTCTCTCGTCTCTTTCTTCACTGCAGCTTCTGTTTGGCTTCCCTGTTGTTGTGTTTAAGTGCACCACATATTTAGAATATTCTCACTGCTCTACGTTCCCCTCACTCAGACCTTTCAGACAGGAAGCGGAAGTTGTTCTTCCTCTTTGCTCATTTCTAAGCCACCAGACTCCATTGACAAAAACAGTGACTTTAGCTCCCAGAACACAGAAGCTGCTGCTCTGTGGGACTTTACTGACCCTTTAAAACTCCAGTCACTTCTTCTGTGAGGTAAAATCACTGTTTTTGTCAATGGAGTCTGGTGGCTGAGGTGATCTACTGGACCAGTTCCAACACTTTTCCTACCTACCGGTCACTCAGACTGGGGTAGAAACAGTGCAGTGGCCCTTTAACAGCAGTAGACAGTTCAGTCCTCAGAGAGTCCACACAGCTCCTCGCTGACCTCCCACAGTCTCCGGGCCACGGCGTCGTCTCGGCCCCGGGCGCACACGTCCTGCACGGCGCAGCAGGAGAAGTAGCGTCCGCTCAGAGGCTCGATTCCCTCCTGCAGGGCGCAGTGCAGCGAGGTCTGGGCTCCGGCCTCCGGGTCCAGGAACAGCAGCCGGGCCACGGGCTCGATGAAAACCTTCTGCCACAGGCTGACGTGACGGGACAGCTCGGTGCGGACCACTCCTGCAGCGCCACAGACACACTGAGCGTTAGCGGGTCAGTTAGCGGGTCAGTTAGCGGGTCAGTTAGCGGGTCAGTTAGCGGGTCAGTTAGCAGGTCAGTTAGCGGGTCAGTTAGGGGGTCAGTTAGGGGGTCAGTTAGAACCACCCCCGGTCTGAAACATTTATGAGGAAAAAGAACAAACATTGTGGGATGATCGAGTTCAGAGACTGAAGACACAGAAGAACAAGGACCAGCAGTGTTTCTAGAACCAGGATTTACTAAACCTGACCTGAAGCCTGACCCCCCCGACCCCCCGACCCCCCCCAAAGTGAAGCCACGTGGTTCACTGGCAAAATGACTTTAATCTGTGACTTTATAATCTCAGAGTTTGAGTTTTTCTCACTTTTAATCTCAGAACTCTGATGTTTTCTAAATCACTTTCATCTCTGAGGTTTTTCTGATGTTTTTCAGTTTAAAGGTCGACTTCACAGCAGATCAGGTGAGAAACTCTGCTGCTGCTCACCTGAGCTGTGACTACTTTAGAAACACTGAGGTCAGACTTCAACCGAAGAGCTCTCAGAGGATCACTAGTTGATCTATTCAGTTAAGTGATCAATACTCTTTAGAACATTAGATTACTGTGACCTGTTACTTCATCCAATAGAGGATCACCTGCAATGTAGTAAACTGTTAATGATGAGTTAACCAGGTGTAAAACTAGGGGGGGGGGCAATTATCCAACTAGCTGCCGTCTGTCTATTTGCACCTGGGTGTCAGTCACCTGGGTGTTAGTGGGTGTCAGTCACCTGGGTGTCAGTTACCTGGGTGTCAGTTACCTGGGTGTTAGTGGGTGTCAGTCACCTGGGTGTTAGTGGGTGTCAGTCACCTGGGTGTCAGTCACCTGGGTGTTAGTGGGTGTCAGTCACCTGGGTGTTAGTGGGTGTCAGTCACCTGGGTGTCAGTCACCTGGGTGTTAGTGGGTGTCAGTCACCTGGGTGTCAGTTACCTGGGTGTTAGTGGGTGTCAGTCACCTGGGTGTCAGTTACCTGGGTGTCAGTCACCTGGGTGTTAGTGGGTGTCAGTTACCTGGGTGTCAGTCACCTGGGTGTTAGTGGGTGTCAGTCACCTGGGTGTCAGTTACCTGGGTGTCAGTTACCTGGGTGTCAGTTACCTGGGTGTCAGTTACCTGGGTGTTAGTGGGTGTCAGTCACCTGGGTGTCAGTCACCTGGGTGTTAGTGGGTGTCAGTCACCTGGGTGTCAGTCACCTGGGTGTCAGTTACCTGGGTGTCAGTCACCAGGGTGTTAGTCACCTGGGTGTTAGTGGGTGTCAGTCACCTGGGTGTCAGTCACCTGGGTTACCTGGGTGTCAGTTACCTGGGTGTCAGTCACCTGGGTGTTAGTGGGTGTCAGTCACCTGGGTGTCAGTTACCTGGGTGTTAGTCACCTGGGTGTTAGTGGGTGTCAGTCACCTGGGTGTCAGTCACCTGGGTGTTAGTGGGTGTCAGTCACCTGGGTGTTAGTGGGTGTCAGTCACCTGGGTTACCTGGGTGTCAGTCACCTGGGTGTCAGTTACCTGGGTGTTAGTCACCTGGGTGTTAGTGGGTGTCAGTCACCTGGGTGTTAGTGGGTGTCAGTCACCTGGGTGTCAGTCACCTGGGTGTTAGTGGGTGTCAGTCACCTGGGTGTCAGTTACCTGGGTGTTAGTCACCTGGGTGTCAGTTACCTGGGTGTCAGTCACCTGGGTGTCTGTTACCTGGGTGTCAGTCACCTGGGTGTTAGTGGGTGTCAGTCACCTGGGTGTCAGTCACCTGGGTGTCAGTTACCTGGGTGTTAGTCACCTGGGTGTCAGTCACCTGGGTGTCAGTTACCTGGGTGTCTGTTACCTGGGTGTCAGTTACCTGGGTGTCAGTCACCTGGGTTACCTGGGTGTCAGTCACCTGGGTGTCAGTTACCTGGGTGTTAGTCACCTGGGTGTCAGTTACCTGGGTGTCAGTTACCTGGGTGTCAGTCACCAGGGTGTTAGTCACCTGGGTGTTAGTCGGTGTCAGTCACCTGGGTGTCAGTCACCAGGGTGTTAGTCACCTGGGTGTTAGTGGGTGTCAGTCACCTGGGTGTCAGTCACCTGGGTGTCAGTCACCTGGGTGTCTGTTACCTGGGTGTCAGTCACCTGGGTGTCAGTTACCTGGGTGGACGCTGTAGCAGGTGACGTTGGTCCCTCTGAGCCTCTTGGCGAGCTCGTAGGTGAAGAGCACGTTGCACAGCTTACTGCTGCAGTAGGCCTGGAAGAACTGCCAGCTGTACCTGCCGGTGCCCAGGTGTCCGTCCGCCGCCAGAGCCTGAACACAACAGAAAAGGGCTCTGCTAGTAGTTCCCTCCCCAGCGTGCAGCCTGACTCTGGAGCCTTATGTTCCACCTGAAGTGCAGGTTAACGTGTCGAGGAGCTGACGTGTGTTTACGTGCTGTGTGCTCACGTTGAAGTCGATGTGTCCCCAGCGGTAAGCCATGGAGGCCAGAGTGACCACGCGTCCTCCCCCCACCTCCTTCAGCCTGTCCAGCAGCAGGCGGGTCAGCAGGAAGTGGCCCAGGTGGTTCACCCCGAACTCGATGCCGAACCCGTCCTCTGTCCGCCCGTCGGCCACCACACCTGCAGGACGGACAGAGATTTACATCAAACACACCAGACTCCATTGGCAAAACGCTCATTTTACCTCACAGGAGCTGCTGCTCTGCTGCTGCCTGCATCAGTTAATGTTTGTTTTACTGTGTGTTATACACATATTATATTGGAGCCAAACTGACCTTCAAATCACCAAAGTGACACAATAACACAAACTAACTGACTGATGGAGGCAGCAGCAGACCAGTGTGCTGTGAGCTAAAATCCCTGTTTTTGTGAATGTAGTCTGGTGGTGTTGGAGAGAGCAGCTGTTATGTTGCAGCCTGTTTGGTGGCTGCTGGCTGAGGTGATCTACTGGACCAGTTCCAACACTTTTACTACCTACCAGTCACTCACACACCAGACTCCATTGTCATTTTACCTCACAGAACAGAACACAGTTTGTGTGTGTGTGTGTGTGTGTGTGTGTACCTGCGTTGTTGATGAGCAGGTCCAGCCTGGACTCAGTTTTCAGGAACGTTTCGGCGAAGCGGCGGATGGACTTGAGGCTGGCCAGGTCCAGCTGCAGGTAGAGCATGTCGGTACTTCCTGTTTCCTGGAACAAGATCACGGTCAGGTGACCACAGGGTAGGACATCAACATGAAGTGGACCACAGACCGTAGCTAAGACAGACAGCTGATCCTCCTCTTTGTCTCCACCTGCTGTATCTCTGCCATGGTGGACTCGGCCTTGTCCCGGTTCCGGCAGGCCAGGATCACTCTGGCTCCCTTCCTGGCCAGGTGCAGCGCCGTGGCTTTACCGATGCCGGTGTTTCCTCCTGCGGCAGGAAGTGACATGTAGCGTTAGTCTGAGGGTCTGTCTGTGGCTCACACATTCATGGTCCCCTCAGGATGAACTGATGAGGGTCCCTCTAAAGGCCGACGCCTGCAGAACTACAGCCTCATCAGCGGCTAGTTAGCTAATGTTAGCATGCTAACACGGTGAACGCTAACTAGACGCTTGTTAAACTTCAGCATGTTAGCGTTTAGCTTAGCACATCCTGTGCTTCAGGCTGCAGACGCCTCATTGGCTGCTGCTGCTGCGATCAATGTGTCGGCCATATTGGGGGGGTCGAGTCTGATCAGCTCTAAACATGAACCCACTGATCCACAGGCTGTGATCCACTGGCTGTGATCCACTGGGTCCACAACTTGTCAAACATGTGGAAAAGATCTTCTTGTGTGACTGAAGTTTGTGGCAGCAACATGTTGGAACGCCCCATTGTCCCATTGTCCCTGAACGTCTCGTGCAGGTGTGTGAAGGTTCTTCCTCTGCGTCACAGTTTGTCTCTAAACACAGCAGAGGGTCTGAAGCACGAGGACGCTTCAGGTGTTTTACTGTGATGATCAAATGAGTAGATGATGATGACACACCTGCCCCCCCCCCCTCACCTGTGATGATGACGGTCTTCCCGGCCATCGCTGCGTTTCCTGAACACCTGGACCTCTTGAAGAGAGTGTGTGTGAGGAGGATGTACCCCCCCAGCAGCACGCCGGCCAGCAGCAGCAGGTGGAACATGGCGTCTGGAGCTCCGCAGGGAGGCCGCCTGCCTTTTAAAGGCCCGCTGGGACGCCTCACCTGCCCGCCCCCGGCAGGTGGAACCGGTGGGACAGGCGCAGGCTCGGCTCGGCTCGGACCGGTCCGACCGGTTCTGCTGAGATTCCTCCATGATAGAAACTGTGCTGCTGGCTGACCTTTGACCCACAGACTCACCTGAAACCTTCACAATAAAACCCCCAGACTGAGGTTATTGTTCTAATAATAATAATAATATTAACATCCCAGAATACTTCCAGCAGCTCCCCTGAATAATTAGAATGATAGAAGTGGGTTATAGTTATGGATCCTTCAGGTGTTTAATTCACCTGTATATCTTCTATATGACTGAATATATAATAACTAAGATCATGTAGAGACTTTCCACCTGAGGATCAATAAGAGATGAGTGAGACAGAAACTATATTTCCACCTGAAAGATTAAAAAAGTCTCATTTATTATTAAACTCCTCCCTCAGTGTTTTATTGACATTCACAGAATTAACATCATGAAAAAAACACTCAGTATGTTTGTAGATGTTTTATTTTATGACTTTAGATTTAATAAGGATTCTGTACTTTATGACATGAGACCAGTAACTTTGACTTATTTTACTTTGTAGTCCACAGAACTACAGACGTGTTCCTCTGAAGTCTGTGTGACACAAAACACATCGCAGGTAAGAAGAAATTCATTTTCATTCATTTTATTTGGCAAAAAACAAACAGAATGAAATACAAACTGCAGATAAACGACCTAAAGTATAAAGTACACACATTATTATCCATCAGTCATCATGTAGAAACATTTTAAAACCTCAAATATCACAAACATCTAATGTTTCATATTTAATATGATGTAGTATCTTAATAATGATCTTAGTATCTTACCGCTGAGGGGAAAACTAACCTGATCTTTATGAGAATAAGAAATAACACTGAGGACGTGTGGAAGAGCAGCGTGTTCAAAAGAGGAATGTTTCTGATCCTTCACACGTTCAGTAGGTTGGACTTTTCTCTCCTACTTTAGTCTCTTAATGTTTCCTTCTCTATATTTTCTATCTGGACATGTTTTCAGCTCTAAAGCGCCGTCACACAAAACACATTAGATAAAAATATGTATAGAAATGATGCGTTCAAGTACCCTCAGACTCCTCAGTGTCCCCCACAGGGGGGTGAGGAAGCAGAAGAAGACTGAACGTGGGTTGAAAGATGAGCTTCCAGGTTTTAGGCCAGGCCGCAGAAGCTCTCGCTGAGCTCCCACAGCTTCCTGGCCGCGGCGTCGTCTCGCGCCTTGGACTCGATGTTCAGCAGAGGTGCACACTGGGTGAAGAAGTGGCCGCTGAGGTGCTCGATGCCTGGCTCCAGGGCACAGTGGAGCGTGGTCTGAGCTCCGGACTCAACGTCCACGAAGAAAACGGAGATGATGGGTTTCAATAAGAGCTTCCACCAGAAGCTGGCGTGACGGCCGATCTCCGTCTTTATGGCTCCTGGGAGGAGAAATGATTTAAAAAGGTTCACTGACAAAATATTTATAGAGCGTTTCTGTCAGAAGAACAACATCAGATGTAAGAAACAGAATTATGACATAGTCAAATGTAACTTCAGTGTGTGTCCACATCCTGGTGTCTGAATGACAACAGCCGTTCTATCGCTCTCTGCACACACACCAGACTACATTCACTAAAACAGGGATTTTAGAGAACAGGACACAGGAGCTGCTGCTCTGCTGCTGCCTCCATCAGTCAGTGTGTTTGTATTTATGTTAAACAAATATTGAGTTGAATTCAAACTAACTTCTAAGTGTTGATTTACATCTGAGCTAACCCTTTAAAAGTCCAAGGTCACAAGGAGGTCCTGTTCTCTAAAACCCCTGTTTTAGTGAATGTAGTCTGGTGTGTGTGCTGTTTGTGGTTAAACCAAAAGGATCTTCCAGGTCTCTCTCTGTAGGGATCCTTTCCATGATGCTGTCACACACTTAGAATAACACTCTGAGCCTGTCAGTGGATCAAACAAGTACATATCGCTCTCTTCAAACACACCAGACTCCATTGACAAAATCAGTCATTTTACCTCACAGAACACAGGAGCTGCTTGTTTGTGTTGCACACATATAAAACTTGTAAACCCTCTTTAGTGATGTTAATGAGGCCCGTCTGTACCAGGATGGAGGCTGTAGCAGGTGACGTCGGTGCCCTGCAGCCTCTTGGCGAGCTCGTAGGTGAAGAGGATGTTGCACAGTTTGCTGTGGCAGTACATCATGGAGGCGTGGAAGTAACTGCTGCCCAAAGCCAAATCTCTGTGAGCCGCCAGGCAGACGAAATCCACCTTCCCCATCTTGTAGGCTTTGGAGCCCACCGTCACCACGCGGCTCAGCCCGCTCGCCTTCAGCCGCTCCAGGAGCAACGCCGTCAACAGGAAGTGACCCAGGTGATTGACACCGAAGATCATCCCAAAGCCGTCCTCTGTCTTTCCGCTGTCCATCAGACCTGAAGACAGAAACAAGAGGAACAAAAGACTCATTTTTAGAAATCCTCTCATAGCAGTCAGTCCTCCGTCTGCCTGAATCCATGTGAATGCAACAAAAATGTGGAAATAAATATAAAGTTCTCTAATAATAAAGGCCTCTATGTAAAAATGTACTTAAACTCGAGGACATTAGTGTAAGTAACAAATGTTAGCATGTCCGGCTAACGAACATTTTTATGGAGCCTACATAGTGTCAGTCCAGCTGTGTGAAACAAGTCTGAACAGACTGACCAGCGTTGTTGATGAGCAGATCCAGTCTGGACTCGGATCGGAGGAAGCTGTCGGCGAAGGATCGGACAGACTGCAGACTGGCGAGGTCGAGCTGCATGAAGATCACCTGGCTGTTCCCCGTCTCCTGGTCACAGGTACAACAAGGTAGGAACATCAAACACAACACTGATTCTCATATCTATCTATCACGTTTGTATAACTGCGTATCATCGGCATAAAAATGAGCTGCATATGTTGGTGAATATCATCAGCTCGTGGTGACCTGAGACTGTAAAGGAGCCACCATGACGTCACCCACTGGTTTGTGATGACTGTTTAGAAGCCTTGAGTTTTTATTGTCTCCATCTTGTTGTTTTTTGGTGCCTGAAGTGACCATATTTGGACAAGAGGGTGGAGCTAGCTAGCTAACTAGCTTTGTTGACTTTTACTGGGATGCTAAGGTTTAAAACAAAGTGCGATAACTGGAAAAGTCGACTCGTTCGAGCATCTTTTAACTCTTTTAAACACAGGGTCAAAGTTCAAAGACAAAAAAACAAGTTCACAGCTATTTAAATGCACATATCACCATGGTTACACACTGGTATGCCTTTATCCTGATTGACAGGTTGGCATGTTAGTGACACGTCAATCACAAGTCAGCCCCGCCCTAAAGCCCCCCCCCCGGTGTATCTTCCTCTAAATGGACCATAATTTACTAAATGAACTGAAGAGGACAGTAAACTAGAGAGCAGCACTTCCTTATTCACACTTTGCTGGTATGTATATATATATATTCATACTGAGGAGGACCTGGGATGTTGCCCTGAGGGACACCACTTATGTCTGAATGAGGATCCTGCTGTAACTGAAGCTCAGTAAACTCTGGTCTGGAGACGTGTCAGAAACACTAACAGGTTTTTGTCCTCACCTGGATGATTTCCTGGACGGCGGCCTCGGCTCGCCGTCTGTCCCTGCAGGCCAGGATCACCCTCGCCCCCCTCCTGGCCAGGTCCGTCGCTGTGGTCTTACCGATGCCGGTGTTCGCTCCTGGGGGGGGACAGAGTCAAAGACAGGACGTCACGTTAATGAACCCTGATGACCTGATGTGATCCTCTGACTTTCATCTAGCGCCACCAGCAGGTCCTCGTCTTCACAACATCTACTCAGTGAAATGGTTTTTGTTCAAACATTTAAACTTTCTGAAGATAAAAAACAGTAAATTAGGACAAACTGTGAATCCTGATTAGTTCTGCTGTTCTTTAGTCATTTTACTTTGTATGTGCAGTTACATCTATATATTATATGTATATTATTAGATATATTCTTCTTCTTTTGCTTCTTTTTATGTTTTTTATGTGTCATGTTTTGGGGTCGTCTGTCTGTCCGTCCCATTCTTGTGAACGTGATATCTCAGGAACACCTTGAGGGAACCTCTTCAAACGTCTGTTTTAAAGGTGTTTCCACCAAATATAAAGTGAATAATCTGCTCGTGTTACTCGCTTCAGTTTGATCACCTGATCAGTTTTGTTTATTTGTGTTAATCGCACAAGTAAACACAATGACTGGAGAGCCAGGGCTAATGCTAATGCTAACTTGGACTAGTGCTAACTGGTTCTAGTGCTAGTGCTAATACAGTCTGTGGTTGAGATGTGAACTTTAAAAACACCAACGGATGGAGGTGGCGGCCGCCCAACAACCCCCCCAGTCTGGCTGAAGTTCAGACAGACAGCGGAGGGCGGGGCTCAGGCTGTTCTCCAGCCTTCATGTGTGAACGAGGTTGTTTACTCCCAGAGTGAACTTTTAATCTTGATCAGAAACAGTAATAAAGTGCTGGCACAGAAAAGCACAGAACCCCCCCCAGGACAGAACCCTCCAGGACAGAACCCCTCCAGGACAGAACCCCTCCAGGACAGAACCCCTCCAGGACAGAACCAGCCTCTGTCCCACCTCCAGTGAATGAAATGAGCCCACTGTCCAGAGCCAGTGGCCACAGTGGGCTCAGTGGGGGCTCAGTGGGACAGTGGGGGCTCAGTGGGGGCTCAGGTCTCTGTGTGGTTGCTGTTGTTGATGTTCCCTGGTGAAGGCTGAAGACCTCCTGTGTCTATGCTGCTGAACACTTTGTCTGCTGGGTCTGTTCCTCCAACACGTCAGCTGAGAGGCTTCAGGTTTCAGCAGCTGTTCTGCTCGGTACATATCTGCCATACTTCTCTTCACACTGTGATTAGGTCACGACGGCTCACTCACCGGTGACGATGGCGGTTTTCCCATGAAGCTTTGCGGTACTTTTACATCTGGGCAACTTGAGATAAGTCGCATGGAGAAGAAAATAACCTCCGACTAACAGAGCCCCCACCAGCAGCGACTCCAGCATCATCCTGGCTGCACACACACCAAACTGCTGCCTGTGTGTGTGTGTGTGGCCTTTATGCAACAGCTTATCGGCTGCATTAGCTGCTCCACACCCTGCCCACCCCCCCTCACAGACAGCCTCTTTCCTCTGCTTGCCAGTCCCTTAAAGTTACAACAGCTACATCGCAGGAGCTGCTGGTTAGTTTGTGTTACATAAAGATAATGTGGTGAATCCTCTGCACACACACCAGACTACATTCACTAAAACAGCAATTTTAGCTCACAGGACACAGGAGCTGGTGGTCTGCTGCTGCCTCCACCAGTTACTCTGTGTTACACAAATTTAATTATTGAATTCAATCTAACTTTTAAATGTCAGTTCAGTTTGGAGCTAAATCTTAAAAAACACCAAAGTCCACAAACACGTCCTTATTCTGTTCTCTAAAATCCCTGTTTTAGTGAATGTAGTCTGGTGTGTGTGCTGTTTGTGGTTAAACCAAAAGGATCTTCCAGGTCTCTCTCTGTAGGGATCCTTTCCATGATGCTGTCACACACTTAGAATAACACTCTGAGCCTGTCAGTGGATCAAACAAGCTCTTTTAGTGGACCTACTGTGATCAATCTGTGGATGGTCTTCTTCATTCATGGACGATCAGAAGCTTGAGACGACGTCCTCAGACCAAAAGATCTTCAGTTTCCCGTCAGAGGAGCAAAGAAAGCAGCAAACATTCACATTTAAGAAGCTGGAATCAGAGAACTTGGTGTGTTTTACTTATAAAGTGGCTCAAAACGATTCACTGAGGATCAAATAGTTGGTGATCTGATGTATTTTAAGTTGGAAGGAATAAAGTGGAATCGTGTGTTTTGGCTCCAGCTCATCTTTTATTGGCTCCATTAATAAAACAGTGAAAAATGTCCAAAACCTCTAATATTCACTAAATTATGATGCGAAACCACGAAGAGCAACAAGTTCTGTCGTCCTGCCAGTTTTTATGTTTTATTGGAAAAAGGACTTGAAGCTGATGAGGCTGATCAGGATCAGGTTTGTCTCTGAGCCTCCACAAGACCTGTGGGACCTTCAGCAAGCATGTCAGCCCCCCCTGTCTCTGAGGCTGCGGCCCCGGTCCCGGTCCCGGTCCCAGCCTGCATCAGTTCTTCCAGAAGTGGGGGTTCTGCGCCATCCTCCGCTGGAAGCTCTCGTACCACCGGAGGACGCAGCCGGACGGGATGAAGGTCTCCGCGGGGTTCGGCGCCATCTGCGCCTGCGTCACAGCGAAGGACGACACGAAGTTATAGAAACTGTCCAACATCTTCTGCGTGAAGTGCAGGAAGGAGTCCACGGTGGACACGGCGGCGCTGGACACCGGGATCTGCTGGGCCAGCTGCTCCAGAGCCTCCACCGACACCCCGACCTGCGCCACGGAGGGCGACGGGGAGGAGGCCACGGAGCCGAAGGGGTGCGCCCCGCCCTCCCCGGCCTTCAGCCCGGAGATCTTGAAGATGGCACTCGGCTTGTCGTTGGTGATGAAGCCGAGCAGCTGCCACACCGGGCCGCCGCTCGTCGGGTCCGGGAACGAGAAGTAGACGGCGCCGCCCATCCCGGCCGGGAAGGGCACCGTGCCCAGCATGAACACCACCACGTGGTTCACGTTCTCGTAGTCCGCCAGGTTGAACACGAACTTGTCCGAAGCCACCTGCACCGCGTCCGTCTGCACCAACCGACCGGCGACCAGACAGCCGAACATCCCGCCGTTAGCCTCGGTGTTAGCTTAGCTTAGCCTGCGGCTAGCCCCCGGTACCGGAAGAACTCAGCGGAACTTGCTGGTCCAGTAAAAGCCGGAGAAATGAGTCCTGGTTTTGTTCATGGAAGCAGCTGTAACGGTCCGGTAGAAACTTCTAGTACCGAGTGTCACTGTGGGACTGTCCCCCCCCCCCCGAGTCTGCTGCTCCGCTATCGACTGTCCAGCCTAGATTAGAGGGGTAATGTGGCCCCACAGAGAGACTGTCAGGCACACATTCCTCTCTGCTGCGGACACTTTGGGCCTTTTCCGGTCGACCGACCGACCGACCGACCGACCGACCGACCGACCCCCCAAAACAAACCATCTGAGACCGACAGCACTTCAGCGGTTTAACGGGCCGGTGCTCCGTGAAGGTTCTCCTGGAAGACAAACATCAGGGCTGTGATGACCTCTGGTGGTTTGTTGTTGGCTTGGTGATGCTCGATGATTCGGTCATTTATTACCGGAAGTGAGAATTCTTCGCACTAAAAAATAAAAGCATGAATTTATTACAACAAAACGGACAAATAAAGTTCTTATGATACATTAATGGTTCACTGTCGCAAAAACATTTCACCTCAAACTAAAAATAATGAATGAAGACACAGATGGTCCTTTTACTTTTTGTATTCCAAGTAAAAGATTCACATAAAGATGAACATTTTAACCATTTTAAATTAATTTAATAGAAATAAGCTCCAGTGTAAGTGGGAATAATAACAATAATAGTAACAACAACAACAATAATAATATTAATTAATATTAATAAATAAAAATATTAATAATGATATAATAATAATAAGAGGCCCAGACATTAAAATCACTTTATCATAAATCTGAGCTCTGCTATCATGAGGATTTGCTGGCTGTTGTGTTGCAGGTAAACACTCTAACATCAGTCACACACCTGTTTTATATCACCTGAACATATGCACTAAATGTACCTTTTATTCAGACACTGAATTGTGTTTATGTCTGTGATACATTTCAATAAAAAGAAAAACTCCTTTCTCCTTTTTATGTATCTACTTCTGCTCCCTCCACACATCACCTGATAACTAATCAATCAGAGGCAGGACCTCGATAACACTGGTAACAGTGCAGATGTACATGTGGACTCATAATGTCACACAGAGGTGGAGCTTTTATGATCATTATTTAGTTTACTGTTGTGCCACAAAGTAAAACAATAAGGCTCCTCTAAAAGTCTTCACTGTGGGAATGAATGCAAACTGTCTGACTAACAGAACTTTGTGTCTGTGCTCTGATATTCTCATTTTATCACTCACGTTTCCTATAATTTTTACTGTTTTATTTTGAAATGCGGTGACCGGATGTGCGCTGTAGCCACTTCCGCTGGTTTGACGCTCTGCTCTCCGCGGGTCGGTTCAGTCTCCGGTGGCTCCGCTGTTTGTCCGGACACCTGAAGAGCCTGAAAACAAGGTGAAAGAAGGTCTCTGCCGCCGACACGGTACCGTCCGGACCACCGACCGTTAACCGACAGCAGCAGGTAAACGGTTCCGCTTTTCTCCCCGTTTGTCTCCAAAGTTTTGCTCGCTAGCTAACCGGTTAGCCACCCGGTGCTAGCAGCGGACCCGTCCGGTTTGGGAGGAGAAATAAAAGGCTGCGGGACACTTGTTCACCTTTCGGCAGCTCGTGCGCTGACAGGAGCTGCTGGTGGACGGTGGGGCACGTGGTACCGGCCACTGGTGCGTTTGGGGTCACTTTATTTGTGTGTAAAACAGGAAACTTGACAGTAGTCTGGTTCATCAGAGTGAAGTGAAGCAGTCAGGTGTCTCCCTGACAGAAGTCTGCTCTGTTCCTCCTGCATGCTGGCTTTCACCTGATTATTGATCATTAACACTCCTCTGATGGAGCCTGAGAGTTGACAGGACTCTTTATGTTAATGAGCAGACATTCCCACTGATGGGTGGTGACACGCTGGGGGGTTAAAGGAGCTCTGACTGTCACTCAGGTGTGAGTCACTGAACGTACATGTGGGTGAACGGTGTTTACCTGTAGCCCCCCTCACTGCCATTACACTGAATAATCCACAACATGTCCCTTTAACCCCCCCAGACAGGTGTCCGTGCTCACCTCACTGCAGTGATGTACAGGTGACATCACTGGTGGGCGTGGTCACAGGCACAGGTGTCGATCAGGTGAAAACGCTGCTGAAGGTGTGTTTTACCTCCGAGTCTGACGTCTCAGGCTGATCAGATCAGATCAGATCAGATCAGATCAGATCAGATCAGTACAACAGAATGTGATCAATAAGCAGCGATGGTGGATTACTACAGATGAAGCAGCAGCAGCATGTAAAGCCATCTGTACCAGCTGGATCAATAGGATCAATAGGATCAATAGGATCAATAACACCAGAATCAGCTTTGCTCTGGTGGTTCATCTGTAATAAACTTCTTATGATGCATTCGATGGGCGAAATAATTCATTTAATATAGAACAAGTGTCGCTCGTGTATTTGCTGTAGTGGCTGACAAGCTGTCGACTAATTGATTAGTTGATTGACAGACGGCTGATCAGATTGTTTTGGGTGATTTAATGTGAAAATGTGCTGCTTTTCTTGGATCTAGATTCTGATCAGCTGAATAGTTTTGAAATGACTTTTTTCTGATGTTTTATCGACTGAAACATGAATCGATTAATGGAGAAAATGATTGATCAGTAACAGAAGTGCTGATTGGTGGGCACAGGTATTCTATAATGATCAGGTTATTATTACACACCTTTATATCTAACACACACACACACACACACACACACGGTTCAGGTGCTGAAGAGGTTTCCTCCATTAAATTTTAATTCTCTGCAGTAAAGTGTTTTTCTCTGGACGGTTATTTTTAGTCTCCCAGCGTCTCTCTGAACTCTGTGAGAGTGTGTGAGAGAGTGTGTGTGTGTGAGTGAGAGAGTGTGTGTGTGTGAGAGAGTGTGTGTGTGTGAGTGAGAGAGTGTGTGTGTGTGTGTGAGAGAGTGTGTGTGTGTGAGAGAGTGTGTGTGTGTGAGAGAGTGTGTGTGTGTGAGTGAGAGAGTGTGTGTGTGTGAGTGAGAGAGTGTGTGTGTGTGAGAGAGTGTGTGTGTGTGAGTGAGAGAGTGTGTGTGTGTGTGTGAGAGAGAGTGTGTGTGTGTGTTGAATCATTAATGAGCTGCTCTCAGTCTCTTGTTTCTTGGTTCCGGTCTGATCGGCTCCGTCAGTGGGACACAAAGAGCCGACAGTCCTGTGTGACACGCTGACGTCTCCGTCCTCCTTCGCTTTTCGTTGTTTGTCTTCCAGGTCGCGTTTTTCCCACAGCCTGCCCCCCTCCTGCCCCCCTCCTGCCCCCCCACCCCCTCCTCAGTCCTTTTCCTGTGTTGTGTTGGATCCAAACGAACTCTTTAAAACACCAAAGTCTCTCAGTAACACAGACACACTGACTGATGGAGGCAGCAGCTCCTCTGTCCTGTGAGCTAAAATCAGTGTTTTTTTCAATGGAGTCTGGTGGCTTTGAAGAGATCTTGGAGATGGTGAACACAGAAGTCTAATAGTATAAAATAATGAAGTGATGACATTTTATATCCAGAAGGTCAAAGGTCAGTTTGACTGTGACATCATAATGTTCTGCACAAGTTAGTTTGGGTCCAACAGAGTATTTGTGACATACCGAGCAGACCAGCAGCTGCTGTGTTCTCTGAGGTTAAATTTGTGTTTTTGTGAATGGAGTCTGGTGTGTTGATATAACGGCTGTTTGTGTCTAACAGGATTCGTGATGGCGAAGCAGGACAGAAGATTTCACCCTCGCTGAGAGGAGGAGGAGGAGAAGAAGAGGAGGAGGATGGAGCGAGCTCACAGCCTCCTGCTGAACGAGGAGGCGCTCAGTCAGCTGGGTGAACACCAGAGAGCCGAGTTCATCTTTGAATGGCTGAACCACCTGAAGAAGCTCCTTCCTGCCACCGAGCGGGTGAGAGCTGTGGTGGCCCTTTAGCACGTCTGAGAAGGTCACGTGACCCTGGAAATGACCCTAAATGTCTTCAGAGAATCCTGAACTTTAAAAATCTGTGTCTTCTCTGCAGGCCGACATCAAACAGAACCAGCGGCGCCTGATCGATCAGCTGACGGCCGTTCTGATTGGCTCCCCCGGCCCGCCGACCCGCTGGCTTCTGGCCCACTGCTTGGCCCTGCTCTACCGCGCGGGAGACCCCGTTCTTTCCAGCCTATTGGTGGACAGGTGCAATGACATCATCCGCAGCAAAGACGACTCTCCGTCAGGCCTCCCGACCCGACTGTAAGTCTGGCTGCGTTCAGGGCACACAGGAAAGATGGGAAAAAAGAGCTTTCACATAGTGACATTCTCTCCAGCGTAGATTCAGAGAGGAGTTTTACGTTTCTGTCAGTTCACTACGGAGCAAAACATCACATAAAACAACCCGACTTGTTTCCATGACATGATGTTTCTGTTTCCGTGGCGTGTTTCAGGGCAGCCATTGCGTGTCTCGGCGCTCTGTTTGAGCAGCTCGGCCGGATGCTCGCCGGCTCCTTCAAAGACACTCTGACCAACCTGCTGAAGGCCATGAAGAGCGCCGAGGTTTGTCTGCTTCTCTGTTGGTGTCTCAGCAGCTTGTTGTCACTTCTTTCCCCCCCAAACACAGGCAGGACCCTGTTTGGTCAAAATGAGTCCTCCCAAGTCCACAGCCGTTATATCGCTCCATCATACACACCAGACTACATTCACAAAAACAGTAATTTTATCACACAGGACACAGGAGCTGCTGCTCTGCTGCTGCCTCCATCAGTCAGTCTGTGTTACTCTGTGTTACACAAATTGAATTGTTGAATTCAATCTAACTTTTAAATGTTAGTTCAGTTTGGAGCTAAATCCTTAAAACACCAAAGTCACGCCCTTATTCTGTTCTCTAAAATCCCTGTTTTAGTGAATGTAGTCTGGTGTGTGTGCTGTTTGTGGTTAAACCAAAAGGATCTTCCAGGTCTCTCTCTGTAGTGAGCTGGTAAACATCCCTTTCTGTTCACTATAATAACATCTGTGAGGCTCCTCTGGTCAAACAGAGGTTTAACATCTGTGGCGCCATGAGGTCACCCTCCTCTTCCTCTCTCAGTCTCAGGGTCGCTATGAGATCATGTTGTGTTTGGAGAAGATCCTGAGAGGTCTGGGCGTCAGCGCCGTGCCGTGTCACCGTGACGTTTACAAGGCGGCCAGAACCTGTCTGACGGACCGATCCATGGCGGTCCGCTGTGCCGCTGCCAAGGTAACAACAGATCAGCTGTCAGAGCGACCCTCCCTCCTGTCTGTAGCCTGTCCGTTGACGGCTCTGTCTCGTCCCGTCAGTGTTTGCTGGAGCTGCAGAGGGAGGCGGCGTTCCTGTGGAGCAGCGAGCTGGAGAACGTGGCCACGCTCTGCTTCAGAGCCTTCGAAGGATCCAACTACAACGTCAGAGTGTCCGTGGCCACGCTGCTGGGGACGCTGCTGGCCGCCGCCGTGGAGCCCAGACAGCCCTCAGGTACGAACGACCACGGAGGACGGACACAGCACGTCTGTGTAACAGAGGACATTAACTGTAGTGCTGCACACAGAAGTTCAAGGTGTTTACCCCACTGGGGAAATGTTTCTGTTCTATCAAACCTCCGTCGCTCAAAGTAGAACCTGAAACAGTTCAGATCTCTTCTGGAGGTTCACAGATCTTTAGATCCACTGTTGTTCTGGATCAACATGTTCTCTGTCTTTCTTTAGTCTCCTCTGATGAACAACATGTCTGATTCCTCCATGTTTCTCCAGTCTGAAGTCTTTTCTCACTCATTCTGCTTCACTGACTTCTGGGAGCAGCAGCTTCCTCAGACAGGGAGAATCAGGAGGAGCAGACGTGTGCTGATGGACGGACGTTGACTTGTTCTCTCCTCCTCTTTTTTTTTCCCCCAGCGGCCCCCAGGCCGGCCGGGCGGGGGCGGAACTCCCTGGAGGAGGTGATGGATTTGTTGTCGGGGGGGTTCCTGCGGGGCGGGGCGGGCTTCCTCCGAGCCAGCGGGGACATGCTGAAGGGGACGAGCTCCGTCGGCAAGGACGTCCGCATCGGGGTCACGCAGGTGGGTCGCCACGGCAACAAGTGGAGTCGAGATTTATCGACCAGAAGAGCAGGTTGAAATGAGCTCCTCCCCCTCACTCCTCCCCCTCCTCCTCCTCCTCCTCCCCAGGCCTGTGTGGTCTTAGTCTCCACCCTGGGCGGCTCCTGGTTGGAGGTTAACTTCCCGGCCTTCCTGTCCCTGCTGATGGAGCTGGCGTCCCACGGCAGGGTCACGCAGACGGCGGGCGACGCCGTGGTGACCCGACGCTGCGTCTCCTTCATCCTGAGGAGCACCCTGGGGTCTCTGCTGGGGGAGAAGGCTCAGACCAACGCCGCCAAACAGCTCTGCCTCGCCGTGGCGGACCAGAAACGAGCCATCGGTGAGTGGGGGGGGGCGTGGATACGGACACGTGACTTCACTTATTAATGATTCGAAGCCGTCAGAAGTAAAAGGGCCTCTGTAGGTAAAAACTGAGGGGGGGGGGGGGTGATACTCCCAGAAGAATCCTCTGAGATTAAAGTCACAAACTAACGATGAATAACTGGACTGACGTCCTCACAACACAGACGCCACCGTGACTTCCACCTGTGTTCAATTATAATTTGCAGTCAGATTTAAAGAAACTAAATAGTGTGTGTGTGTGTGTGTGTGTGTCTCTGTGTGTGTGTGTGTCTCTGTGTGTGTGTGTGTGTGTGTGTGTGTGTGTGTGTCTGTGTCTGTGTGTGTGTGTGTGTGTGTGTGTGTGTGTGTGTGTGTGTTGTAGATGCAGCTCTGACTGATGGGAATGTGGAGACCAGAGTTTCGTCTGCAGACGTCTCAGCCAGTCAACACGTGTTGTTCTGCTGCCTGCTGGAACTGGGACGACTCATACAGGGACTGGGATCCACGGCCGCCCCCCTCCTCACCGACAGCAGCACAGGTCCTACACACACACACACACACACACACACACAGTCTGACTTAAACATGGTGGGTCTGGTTCAACTCGGCGATGTTTCCCTCTGAAGGCTCTGGATCTGTTACACAGGAGAGCTGACGCGTCCCAAAACAGGCTGTGGATCAATAGGAGCTGATCATATATCAGCAGAATCAAAACTCCACATTCAGCTGAAATTATAACTCTCATTTGCTGTTTTTTGAAACCAGAGATGATAGATTTTCCCCTTCTGTCTTTCCCCCTCCTTCACCTCCACCAGGAGCGTTTCAGAGAGTTTCTCCTGCTCACATTTAGCTGGTTTGGTCTTTAAACTGATGTTGGAGTTTCTAGCGGGATCAAACAGGCTGCGTTTCTTCTTCTGCTGCTTATTAATACTTATTAATACTTAATACTGCTACTTATTAATTACACTCTTAGTATTTTACTAACTAGAGGTTTTAATCAGATGAAAACAGTTTTATTTCTGTCCTGGCTGCAGGAAGTTGTCGTGGTCTCATGTAGTTTTTGTCCGTTCAGCCCTCCTGGACACGGTGATCTCCGTCCTGCTCCACCCCATCCCGTCGGCCTCTCTGGCCGCCGCCTGGTGTCTGCGCTGCGTTGCCATGGCGATGCCGTCCCAGGGGACACCGCTGCTGGACCGCTGCGGCGAGCGGCTGGTGGCGCTGAAGTCTTCCCCCGAAGCTGTGACCGGGTACGGAGCCGCCGTCGCCGCCCTGGTGGCCGCAGTGCAGCACTGCCCTCTGGGAATACCGCACACCAAAGGCATGGTGGGTAAAACACACGACCAGATGAAACATGGTGGCCTGTAGTTATCTGTCCTGTCTGAGGCCGCCCGCCCTCTGATCTTCTCCTGTCTGCTGCTACATGTTTGTTTCTGCCTGTATCCCCTTCACAATAAAAGCCCTCTAGTGGGTCACTGGAAAGAATCTCTTCATGTCCTTGTTTTGCACACTTCCTGGATTGTATCTGTAAATAAATGTCCATCTATGGGACCTTCAACACAGCACAGTAATAGACTCTATCTTTATTGTGTGTGTGTGTGTGTGTGTGTGTGCAGGTGGTGCTGGGTCTGGCTGAAGACCTCCTGCGTTCAGCCTCTCAGAACAGTCGGATCTCTCTGCAGAGGACTCAGGCCGGCTGGCTGCTCGTCTCCTCTCTCATCACTCTGGGTAAGAACTCCTGAACAACATCTCTGCCCCCCCCCTCAAACCCCTCCACCCCCCACCCCCAAGGCTAATACCTTAGCTAACTGAGCATCGTTGTTGGGTGAAAAAAATCTGATGTAATCGATCAGACTTGATGTCTACTACAATGCAGCAGTCATGAACACCCTTGTATGCTAACATGCTAACATGCTAATAGCTAGTGTCCAGTGTCCCATTGATTTAACACCTGAGAACAAACGTTACATTTGTACTAAAGATCTAAGAACAATAAAACTTTTCTAAACTGTGTGTAGACGCAGAGGAATAAAACATCCAGCCGTCACAGTGGAAGGTTACTTCCTGTGTGTGTGTGTGTGTGTGTGTGTCCAGGTCCAGCTGTGGTGGAGCACCACCTGTCGCGTCTCCTCCTCCTGTGGCGGTGTGTGTTTCCTGCCTCACTCAGAGAGCAGGAGATGGAGCTGCGACGAGGGGACTACTTTACGTGGCAGGTTACGCTGGAAGGACGGGCTGGGGCGCTATGCGGTCAGTTTCCTGTGTGTGTGTGTGTGTGTGTGTGTGTAAAGTTGTGAGAATAACTTTAGGTTTTACATTGTGAGGACCTCTTGTCTGGTCCTCAGAACCTCAAAGGGCCGTTTGGGGGTTCAGACTTGGTTTTAAGGTTAAAGTCGTCATGGAGGACTTCATGTTTTCTCTTGTTCAGTATTAAACTGGTTTTGCCGTAGATGTCGGCCATTTTTGTGTTTTGGGGCGAACTGTCCCTTTAACAACACCTACACTGTTCTGGTCCTGTTGACGTTAAACCTCCGTGTTCTTGTGTCTGAACAGCGATGAAGAACCTGCTGCTGCACTGCAGGGAGCTCGTCACTGATGACATCATCAGCCGTCTGCTCACGCCATTGGCCTGCGCTGTGGCCCTGCTCAGCAAGTCAGTACCTGATTGGTTAGAAGTTTAATCAGTTTAACACACATGCAGAACAAGAAGTTAGGTACAGTAATTTCTGTGTGTGTGTGCCTGTGTGTGTGCCTGTGTGTGTGCCTGTGTGTGTGTGTGTGTGTGTGTGTGTGTGTGTGTCCAGGCTGCCAGCTCTCGTCAGGTCTTACAGCAGTTCGGTCCGTAGCTGGTCGGTCGTCTACAGACTGAGAGTCTATGAGCTGCTTGCTTTGCTGCCTCCACACACCTACCAAGGTAACAACAACCTTCTCCTCCATCTTATTTTCTCTCCTTTGTTGTTTTCTGCTTCAAATAGTTTTTCTCTCCTTTCTTTGTGTCCATAAACTCTTTAAAGCATATCTCTATTTTTAACGCCCTAGTTTTGCATATTTTGCATTCAAAATAACTGCACCTGATCACAGTAGGTCCACTAAAAGAGCTTGTTTGATCCACTGACAGGCTCAGAGTGTTATTCTAAGTGTGTGACAGCATCATGGAAAGGATCCCTACAGAGAGAGACCTGGAAGA
This sequence comes from Pempheris klunzingeri, assembly GCF_042242105.1. NCBI lineage: Eukaryota > Metazoa > Chordata > Actinopteri > Acropomatiformes > Pempheridae > Pempheris > Pempheris klunzingeri. Next base: position 25,092,229 of record NC_092024.1, on the reverse strand, counting down.
TCCTTTTGGTTTAACCACAAACAGCCGTTATATCAATCAATCAATCAATCTTTATTTATATAGCGCCAATTCACAACAGCGCTATCTCAAGACACTTTACATGAAGAGCAGGTCAGACCAAACTCTTTAATTAGAGAGAGACCCAACGATTCAGGAATTCAAAATTAAGGATTCAAGAATTCCCACATGAGCAGCATCAGATATTATATTATGTTATATTCCTCTCTGCACACACACCAGACTACATTCACTAAAACACTGATTTTAGCTCACAGGACACAGGAGCTGCCAAAGTCATATAATAACACAAACAGCACTAGACCAGAAACTCCCCTGTAAAATTACTATTTTTGTCAATTGAGTCTGGTGGCGTTGGAGCCCATTTGGTGGCTGCTGGCTGAGGTGATCTACTGGACCAGTTCCAACACTTTTACTACCTACCAGTCACTCAGACACCAGGATGTGGACAGAGAGGATCATGGGTAGAAACACCAGAGTGCTCCTTTAATTCTGGGTATTCGTCTCTTAAAATGTTGACAGTTTTTCTAGTAGAAAGAGTTAAATGAAGAGTTCTTCTTCTCTGTCCTCCTCCTGCAGAGAGTTTTGGTTTGGTGATGAACCAGCTGGTGGGTGATCTGTCCGGCCAAGACAACCTGAACCAGCCGTGTTCAGAGCTCACCCTGCTGCCCCCCCTCTGTCACCGTGACGACCTGCCGCTGGCTGGCCCCGCCCTCCACGACACCGACCACAGATACATCGAAGAACAGGTGACTGAATGCCTGATGACACAAGCGCTGCATGGCGGGGCTGAGGAGCATGCTAACGGCTGAGGGTGTGCTTGGTTTCCAGCTCCACGGCAGCAGTGTGGGAGGAGGCTCTCTGGACAACGACGCCTTCAGTCTGTGTGAGAAGAGTGAGGAAGCTCCTGCTCCTCTTCCTCCTCCCGTCGCTCTGACTGCCGCCACCGTCCGCCTCTTTGGAGTGCTCTACCCCCACATCATCTCCGCTCAGAGGTAACTCACCTGCTGGTCACAGGCCAACCAGGACAGGTTAAAGGGTAGCTACGGCATTTTTTAACCGTGTCCAATCAAAGCACGTCCACTAAAAGAGAGAGACCTGGAAGATCCTTTTGGTTTAACCACAAACAGCACACACACCAGACTCCATTCACTAAAACACTGATTTTAGAGAACAGGACACAGAGTTACTGCTCTGCTGCTGCCTCCATCAGTCAGTGTGTTTGTGATACTGTGACTTGTGTTTTAAAGAGTTCAGTTAAAGAGTTTGACGTAAAATCACACCAGGTGATTTGAAAATTCAACTTGAGTGAAAGATGTGCCTGTCAAACACCCGTTGAATTCTGAAAACGTGTATCTGCTACTTAATTCTAGGTTTTGTTTGCACTGTACTATGAAGCAAGTTAGCACAAGCGTTAGCCCCTGTTAGCGCAAACATTAGCCCCTGTTAGCGCAAATATTAGCTCCTGTTAGCACAAACATTAGCTCCTGTTAGCGCAAATATTAACCCCTGTTAGCACAAACATTAGCTCCTGTTAGCACAAACATTAGCCCCTGTTAGCACAAACATTAGCCCCTGTTAGCGCAAATATTAGCTCCTGTTAGCACAAACATTAGCTCCTGTTAGCACAAACATTAGCCCCTGTTAGCACAAACATTAGCCCCTGTTAGCACAAACATTAGCCCGTCAGCACAAACATTAGCCCCTGTTAGCACAAGCACTAGCTCTAATTAGCACAAGCGTTAGCCTGCTCGTTCTCCCATCATTGTTTACTTGATCGAGCTACACAGGGTGAATATTTTCTGGTTTGGTGGAAACACCTCAACATTCTCTGTCTGTCTTTCTCAGAGTGAAGATTTTGGAGCAGTTTGTAGAAACGGTGAACCAGCTGAAGGGTCAGCGGCAGCAGACCGTCCAGACACACGTCTGCGCCGCCCTCTGCAGCCTGCTGAAGGTACCACACCTGTCAGCACCCACACTTAGAGGACAAATATCTGGTTTTATTTGGGGTTCTTGGTCACTGTTGTCGTCACTTCTGTTTAAGATGCATTGATCTATTCTTTGTTCACTTGGGGGCCTCAGAACTCCCCAGCAAGCAGGAAAACAGACTTGATATCATTTTATAAAGTTGTAACAGTGAAGAAGAACTAAACCGTGTCGTCGTCCTCAGCACCAGGGCGGTACCCGGGGCTCTCTGGGGCCGGAGGAGGTGCGTTCCCCGGCGCTGTCCCTGCTGTCGGGGGCCCTGGAGAGCGCCAGTCCTCTGCTGCGCTGTCTGGCCGCTGAGGGTCTGGCCCGGCTGGTTCAGGTGGTCGGAGACCCCGGCTTCACCGTCTCCATCTCCCTGCTGTGCTTCGACAGGTAGGAGGAGTGGGCCGGAAAGATGTTTCTTTAGAGTTCGCTTTTCTGTTTTAGGTTTTACTACACCAGTGCACTGACGACATGAAGCACGTCTGCAGACTGATTTGAATCTATTTCCAGATTTCTGTGTGATCTTAAAGTAACAACAGCAGAAGCATTATGACAGACAGACACGTACCAAACCAGAAATAGTTCAAGAAAAGCTTAAAATAACAGTGAGATCCAAATATATCAGTGTGTTGAGGTGCTATATTTAGACCAGGTGACAGAACCAGGGAAGGAGAAATTGGTGTCTTGGAGTTTTTTGTCTCCCTGTATTGTGGTTTCTGGTCAGCGGTGTGCTGTAACCCTGTTTTTAACATTTTATGGGATAATTAAGAGATACTGCCTGACGAGGTGTCCATTATTATTATTATCAGGAATTAATGGACGACGTAGAGGCAGAGAAGGAGGACGGTTGTCTCCGGAGTCCATTCATTCCTGATTATGGACATATAATAAAAAAATATAAAACCATTCATTTATATTTTCATGCGTTTTGCAAATCTAAATTTTTTCAAAAGCCATAACTCTGTTTCCCCGGTAACGCCTGACAGTCGGACTGATACCTGGAACAGTCATTACCATCCCATTAGGTTGTTATTGCCATGGAAACACTTCAATCCTCCTGGAAACAGGACGGATCAAAGATACGACGCAGCAACAGGAGATATTTCTGTCCATCATAGATCCCTTTGGCTCAGCTGTTAGCCACAAAGCTAACATTAAGCTAGCCACAAAGCTAACATCAAGCTAGCCACAAAGCTAACGTTAAGCTAGCCAGATTTGATGTGAATAACAGCAAATATAATTTCACCGCATGTCTAATCGCTTGTACAGTTTTTCAAAATGGCCGACAAAAGCTCCTGATCTCATGCTCGCTCCTGTCAGCGGCGGTCATTAATGTAACTATTCACGGGCCATTATCACTTTTTAACGGACATCCAGCAGCCAATCAGAATCCAGTATTCGCCCAGACCACCTTAGCTCCTCTTTGTCTCAGGTGAGGCACTGAGGATCAGCGCTGGGCCATAAAGTGATTTTCTGCTGCTCTTCTTCACGACCACTCAGGCTGAAGACGGCTCGGGACGCGGCGTCTCGCAGTGGCTACGCTCTGGCTCTGGGGGCGCTGTACCGCTACACCGGAGGAATCAGCTCACCTCAACACCTGTCCACCTGCCTGGGAGTCCTGTTCACCCTGAGCCAGGACAGCACCTCGCCGGAGGTCCAGGTACACACGTCTGTCCGCTGTCACATCTGTGGATTGTAACTAAAAGATCAACACATGAGGAGATCCCTGCTGACTTCCTGTTTTATTCTCTGACTTTGTTTTGACTCTCATGTCCCCGTGTGTCTGCACGGTCCAGACCTGGTCTCTCCACAGTCTGTCTCTGATAGTCGACCTGTCCGGTGGTTTGTACCGCGCCCACGCTGAGCCGTCCTTCGCCCTGGTGCTCCGGCTGCTGCTGTCGGCTCCACCGACCCACACCGAGGTGCACTACAGCCTGGGACGCTGCCTGCACGCCCTCATCACCTGCCTGGGCCCCGACCTGCAAGGTACCGTCACCCAGGTGTTACAGTGGTGTGTGTGTGTGTGTGTGTCAGGTGACGGTGCGGCGGTGATGTGTGTGTGTTGATGTGTGTGTGTGTGTGTGTGCCAGGTGACGGTGCGGCGGTGTCTGGTCTGCGCTCCAGCTGCCTGGTGGGATGTGGCGTGATGCAGGACGGTCCGGACTGTCTGGTTCAGGCCAGAGCCATTTCCTGTCTGCAGCAGCTGCACATGTTCTCACCGCCACACGTCAACCTGGCCAGCCTCGTACCTGCTCTCTGTGTGAGTACACCTGAGCTACACCTGAGCTACACCTGAGCTACTTGACTCTGTAGAAGTGACCCCACCTCTTTCGGTTCTGAGTCTATTTATTTCCTTTTGTTCATCTAAAGCAGTTTAATCTGCACCGACAGCTTCTTCTAAACGTTTTAACTAACTCTTTAAAACACAGCAAAAGTCCTGTGCTGTGTAAAAATAGCATAAAAATTTATGTAAAAACAGGAATTCTCCTTTAAAAGATGATAATAGACCTTATTTTTACAGCACTTTTCAAAGCAAAGTCCTTTACGTGGTTGAACCAGGATTCAAACATTTCAGGATTTCATACAAATGAAAATAATCCAGAAACAAACAGTAATATAAGATAAAAACAGCAGACCATAATAATACACCAGATCAGACATGTTAGGAGGAAAAGGAGTGCTACTATAACTAAAAAGCTTTTTGTAAAAGAGTCATTTGTTTAAGAAAGGTGATGAAGATGCTGATGGTGTGAGGGAAGAAGGTGTGTGTGTGTGTTTCTGACCCTGTTCTGTGTCTTGCAGGAGATCTTGTTGGATTATTCTGTGTTGGTAGGTCCTCTGAAGCTGCTGTTTGTCTCACCTTCTTTTCAGCTTCTTTCTGCCTCGACACTTTTCTGTTGCTGTGGAGTTTTTTTTTTTCATTTAAATGGCTGTTTTAATTAGAGGTGTAACGGTACACGAAATCCACGGTTTGGTCTGTCGCCTCAGTTTTAGGATCATAGTTCAGCACATTTCTAGTGGCTGCAGCAGAATAACATTTGGGGCTTTTATTTTGAAAAACGAGAAGCTGGATATTACAGGTGGGCGCGGCCACGGTGACGTCACCTGTTGGTTTGTGGACAGCCGTTTTGAAGCCTCGAGTTTGGCTTCACGGGTGTCGCCATCTTTGTTTGTTTTTTTGGAGCCAGAAGAGACGTTCGTTCCTCAAAGACCTCCTCTGATTGGTCAGGATCAGTCAGGACCCTCCTCTGATTGGTCGGGTTCAGTCAAGACCCTCCTCTGATTGGTCGGGTTCAGTCAGGACCCTCCTCTGATTGGTCGGGTTCAGTCAAGACCCTCCTCTGATTGGTCGGGTTCAGTCAAGACCCTCCTCTGATTGGTCGGGTTCAGTCAAGACCCTCCTCTGATTGGTCGGGTTCAGTCAAGACCCTCCTCTGATTGGTCGGGTTCAGTCAAGACCCTCCTCTGATTGGTCAGGTTCAGTCAGGACCCTCCTCTGATTGGTCGGGTTCAGTCAGGACCCTCCTCTGATTGGTCGGGTTCAGTCAGGACCCTCCTCTGATTGGTCAGGTTCAGACAGGACCCTCCTCTGATTGGTCAGTGAGCAGGTAGCCCCGCCCCTCTTCCTCTAAATGGACCCTAACTTACTACATGAACGTCCTGCTGTGCTGAAGAAGACAGTAAACTAGAGACTGAGAGCAGAAACTGTTCACTGAGCTGATAAATCATTTCCTCATTGACTTCCATCCAATCAGACTGCAGCTCCAGCTGACGGTGCTTTGTTGCAGGTGTCTTGTTGTTTTATGAAACCGCTTTGACGGTGGTTGTTTGGTCAGTGAACACCGTTACACCTCTAGTGTCACTGCAGCCGTTACAACATGAAACACCGTGTTTCTGTTGAGCTTTTAGAAGTTTAACATCCTAACACTCTCCTGTCGGTGTCTCAGTCTGTCTGTGGCAGGTCACTCTCACACCGTTTGCTCAGTAACTGTTTGTCGTGTCCCCTCACTCACAGTAGTGCCTGAACACGTCGGCCCCTCTGGCTGCCGTGACGTCCCACAGTGAAACTACTCAGTGTTTCCTCCAGGAGGAGCTCCCAAACACATCATGTTGTTACCGTGATCTGTATTCTCCACAACTAGATTAGAGGACAGCAGTTGTCAGATTAACCTCCTAGATCCCAGCAGGGGCTCAGAGTCCACACACCAGTGACACCACAAGCTAAACCCTGCCCAGCCCCCCCACAGTTAGTCCTACAGCTGACAGGATGCAGAAGGTGTTCTGGCCTGCAGCACGTCCCAGGTGACGTGATTCAGATCTGGCGAGGAGCAGGAGTAGAGTTTGTGAGCCGTGTCTGAACGGATGTAGTCTAGGTTGTGTCTTAGCCACATGCTAAACAAAAAGGGGGGGGGGGCATCAAGAGGTGAATCAGTCATTAAAATACTCATCACTTGATGTAAATGTTTAGTTTGTGAGTCGGGAGGAAACACTGTCTGTAGCTGCATGTGATGAACCTTAACCCTGCCAGCAGAGAACAGCTGCTGTCTCAGTATTAACTCCTCCCTGTGTGTGTGTGTGTGTGTGTGTGTGTGTGTGTGTGTGTGTGTGTGTGTGTGTGTGTGTGTGTGTGTGTGTGTGTTTCAGGCCCACCTGTGCAGCTCCTTCCTGTGTCTGCGGCGGGCGGTGGTGGCGTGTCTGCGGCAGCTGGTGCAGCGGGAGGCGCTGGAGGTGTCGGAGCACGCCGTGACTCTGGTCAAAGAGCTGCCGAGACGAGACAACACACAGCTGGGTGAGACGGTCTGCTCTCATCAGGACAGGCGGCTAAAGTGCTCTTATTTTGAAACTACTTTAAAGGAAGTTTTCTCCCCCTGGTCCTTTGTGTCCACATCCTGGTGTCTGAATGACTGGTAGGTAGTAAAAGTGTTGGAACCTGACCCCCCCTCCATGTGCAGATGTCACCATAAAGGAGGTGGGTCTGGAAGGAGCTCTGTTCACGCTGTTGGACCGGGAGTCAGATCCAGGTCTGAGGAGGGACATCCAGGAGACTCTGGTCCACATGATGGCGTCCAGCGCCACCAGCGGGAAACTGGGACACTGGCTCAAACTCTGCAAGGACGTCCTGTCTGCAAGCACCGGTGGGGTGAAGCTGTTTATTTATTTACATTCTCCACATGTGTGTATTTGATAAATCTGAAATTAATTTATCCTCAAATGGTTTTACCAACATAAAACCTCTTCAGATTGGTGAGACCCAGCTGTTATACAGCAGAGTGTTGCAGTTTTATTTCTTCCTCGATTGTAAAGTTTTTTGTGCATTGTGTGACTTCAGTGTTTTAAAGGGGTAGTCCTGTGTACTTTGGGTGGTAATGCGGCTCTGTTGTTTTTGTGAATGTAGTCTGGTGTGTGTGCAGAGAGCCATGGAAATGTAAGTGGCCCTTGAGCGTTAAAGGTCAGGATTAACCCTCGGTGCCGACTCTCCTCCAGACTGTCGGGCTCCGGTTGAGGCGAGTCAGGAGGACGAGGAGGCGGACCCCGCCAGAGATGACGACTCCTCGGCGTTCAAAGCTCGGTCGGAGTCCGGCGGCCCGTTCACGGCGCTGCGCTGGGCCACGCGCCGCTTCGCCATGGAGTGTGTGTGTCGCATCATCGCCCAGTGTGAGACTGCAGACCCGGCTCACTTCGACATGGCGCTGGCTCAGGAGCGACGCCTGCACGAGTCCACCGGTAAGCCCCCCCCCCCCTCCGTGGTCACTTTGTGTCCGTGGACGCTGCAGACCGCCGTGAACTCCGTCCTGTCCCCCCACAGACTTCCTGGTCCTCCATCTCGGTGACCTGGTCCGCATGGCGTTCATGGCGGCGACAGACCACAGCGACCAGCTGCGCCTGGCGGGTCTGCAGACCCTGCTGGTGATCATCAGACGCTTCTCAGCCATCCCTGAGCCCGAGTTCCCCGGTCATGTGATCCTGGAGCAGTACCAGGCCAACGTAAGGACCAGCCACTGGTCACACTCACACACTCCTTCAACGTCTGAAGCGTTCAGTGTCTGCAGTCATGTTTTATCATCAGATCCTCAATTTGAATAAAGTGAAGATGCTTCTAAACCAGTGAAACCTTCCTACAGGCAGAAATCTGGAACAGGCAAAAAAGCCAGAATGAATAAAGTTAGAAACTGTGATTGAACGTTAGCCAACACACACAAGCTACAGGCTACAGTTAGCAGGAGGCTAATCTATTAGCACCATCCAACATGGCCGCTCCTCTCCTGCTCTCCTGAACATGTGGATGTTCTCAGTCTGATAATAACGAAGCCGTCGGCACATCCAGAGGTTCCAGGAACATGAAGCAGAGTCTCCCCACTGCTCCCAGTCACTGTGCACATTCAGACGGGCCTGTTGGGTCAGAGTGAGAATAAATGCCAACAGTGTCATGGCAGTTTAGCGTAGCCTGATCTTTATCTGTAACTGCAGAAATACAGTGAACATCTTTGGTCTAAACAGAATAAATGAAGCTTCAGACTGTTCAGACCGTCCTTCACGTGTTTTCTACACTGAGTGAACATGTGACTGATCTTCACAGCCTGAAGGCAGCTTGTCTCAACCTCATGTTTTTCATTAGTGCTGAATAAATAATGTCAGTAACTGTGTGTGTGTGTGTGTGTGTGTGTGTGTGTGTGTGTGTGTGTGTGTGTGTGTGTGTGTGTGTGTGTGTGTGTGTGTGTGTGTGTGTGTGTGCGCGTGTGTGCGCGCGTGTGTGCGCGTGTGTGTGTGTGTGTGTGTGTGTGTGTGTGTGTGTGTGTGTGTGTGTGTGCGCGTGTGTGCGCGCGTGTGTGCGCGTGTGTGTGTGTGTGTGTGTGTGTGTGTGTGTGCAGGTTGGAGCTGCTCTCAGACCAGCTTTCACTGCCGAAGCCCCTCCTGACGTCACCGCCAAGGCCTGTCAGGTGATCCGTCATCAATAAACTATGATTTTAATAATCCGGACAAGTTTACCCTGAAATCCCTCTGGGTTCGTCTGTGTGGCGTTCAGGCTGTGGTCCGGTTTCCCTCCGTCCTCCATGTTCCTCCACCTCCATCAGGAGAGTGTCAGAGAGTTTCTGCTCAGATTTAGCTGGTTTGGTCGTTAAACTGATGTTGGAGCTTCTAACAGGATCAAACAGGCCTCGTTTCTTCTTCTGCTGCTTTAAATGTGTTTCTAACAGGATCAAACGGGCCGCGTTTCTTCTTCTGCTGCTTTAAATGTGTTTCTAACAGGATCAAACAGGCCTCGTTTCTTCTTCTGCTGCTTTAAATGTGTTTCTAACAGGATCAAACGGGCTGCGTTTCTTCTTCTGAACACCCCGTTACTTAATCTGCTGTCACCTTTAATCCCGTCCTCTCCTGTGCAGGTGTGCAGCGCCTGGATCGCCAGCGGAGTGGTCAGTGACCTGCGCGACCTGCGGCGTGTCCATCAGCTCCTGGCCTCCTCACTGGCTAAAGTCCAGGCTGGGAGGGACACGTGCGGCCAGCTGTACAACGAGGCCACGGCTACGATGGAAACTCTGGCCGTGCTCAAGGCCTGGGCCCAGGTGGGCTTTTCACTTTTCACCTGACAGTGTGTGTTCGTCACAGCTGAGTTTGAAATTGGCCTTAAATGTGATTAAAAATCTAAAAATGTGTGTCCATAAAAAGCAGCGAGCTCAGTTCTTGCTGCATGACTTCACTCATCACTGCCGTCCTCTCTCTCAGGTTTATATCGTCGCCGTTCAGAGGAGCAGACAGAAGGAGATCTCCGGCAGGACGGCCGACCTGTCCGTCTCCTCTGCGGCCAATGACGGCTCAGGCTCCGAGTCGGGAGGAGCCGGCCTCCTGCGGTTGGTCCAATCAGATCTGTCGACGCTGAGCCGGCTGTGGTTGGCGGCGCTGCAGGACTACGCCCTGCTGACCCTCCCGCCGGAGTACGCATCACAGCTACCTGCGGCAGGTAGGAAGGACGTCCTGTTGTTGTCACCATGGAAACAAACCCCGCAGTGAGCAGCTAGTAGAAGACGGAGAGTTGTGACTCTCTGCCCTCGTTCATCGTTAGTTCAGTGAAATGGATCAGCAGGTTGTTCCTCTGACATCAGCTCTCTGTGACCTCCCTCCTCCCTCATGACTCCTCTTCCTCCTCCAGGAGGTTCTTTCTACACAGCAGAGACGCTGAACCAGGCCAGAGCTCATTACTCCTCCTCCTGGGCTCCCATCCTCCACGCCACCTCCCTCTGGCTCCACAGCACCGGTCAGTGCTCCTGCTCCTCCTCTTGCTCCTCCTCTTCCTCTTCCTCCTCCTCAGTCAGGTGTTAAACAGCCAGATGTGAATGTGTGTTGCAGGCTTTGTGATTTCAGACGACGCCCCTGCCACCCTGTCCAGGCCGGCCACGCCCACCTCCATGGGACACACCGGCTCTGAGGGCGGAGCCAAGAGTCCAGAGGATGTCAACTCCGACAGGCTGCATCTCATACTGGGTAGGACACCCCCAGTGGGCTTTAAGACTGAAGCTGGGTTTATTCCACTCACTGAGCTGGTCTTGTGTTCCTCCGTCAGGGATCAGTGTGGAGTTCCTGTGTTCTCCGCACTCTGAGGACCAGATGGAGAACATCACTTCCTGTCTGCAGGCTCTGCAGGTGCTGCTGGAAGTGTCCTGGCCCCGAGCCAAGATCGGAAACGACCAGGTGAGACGCGGCAGGAGGCCAAACCAGAGCTCAGACCTGATTCAGGACAGAAATTTGACTGTAGACTAGAACCCTGCTGACTGTCTGTCTGTCTGTCTGTCTGTCTGTCTGTCTGTCTGCCTGTCTGTCTGTCTGCCTGTCTGCCTGTCTGCCTGCCTGTCTGCCTGTCTGCCTGCCTGTCTGTCTGTGTGCCTGCCTGTCTGTCTGTCTGTCTGTCTGTCTGTCTGTCTGTCTGTCTGTCTGTCTGTCTGTCTGTCTGCCTGTCTGCCTGCCTGCCTGTCTGTCTGCAGGCTCTGAGTGTGGAGCTGCTCAGCGTCCTCCACCGCCTGATGGTGACCAGAGAGTCGGCGTCCGTTCAGCTCGCCGTGTTGGAGCTCCTGCGACAGATAGTGTCGGCGGCTCAGGAGCACGTCAGGGAGAAGCGCCACAGCGCCGAGGGTGAGCTCTCTGCTTCAACCTGTACATCTGTAAACACCCCCCCCACACAGCCTGTAAAACTTTATCGTTCCACAGTGGACGACGGCGCGGCGGAGAAGGAGACGCTGCCGGAGTTCGGCGAGGGGCGGGACACCGGAGGTCTGATCCCCGGACGCTCGCTGGTGTTCGGAGCGCTGGAGCTCTGCCTCTGCGTACTGGTCCGGAAACTTCCACAGCTCAGCCCCAAACTGGCCGGGACCAGTCCAACCGGTACGAGGAGGAGGGGGGGTCCACAGAGCGTAGATGAAGAGCAAAGATTACAGACTGGAGACCAGAACCCAGACTACTATCCCAAACTGAGTCCAGATCAGACTATTTACACTGAATCCAGACTGGATTAAGTCTAGAATTCAAGACAACAATCCAAACCGGACTAGATTTCCAAACAGAATCCAGACCTGACTGTAAACCAGGACCAGGCTAAAACCAGGGCCAAATTCTTGGCTAGAATCCCAAAGTCCAGACCCAATTTCCAAACAGTTCCCAGACTAGAATCCAATCTGGAATTCCAAAGTCTGGGCCAGATTTCCAAACTGAGTCCAGATCAGACTACATAGACCAGGTCCAGTCCATGTAATGTGTGTGTGTGTGTGTGTGTGTGTGTGTGTGTGTGTGTGTGTGTGTGTGTGTGTGTGTGTGTGTGTGTGTGTGTGTGTGTGTGTGTGTGTGTGTGTGTGTGTGTGTGTGTGTGTGTGTGTGTGTGTGCAGGTCCTGGAGGTTCAGTGTGGAGTCTGACTGACAGTGACTGTCGTCTGGTGGCGTCGGCTCTGTGTGTCCTCTCTGAGCTGCCGTCCGTCTGCTCCCCAGAAGGTGAGTACTTTACGTGCTAACGCTAACGTTACGTCTGGCTCTCTGATTGGTGGACCTGATGGCTGTCTGTCCTGCAGGGAGCGTGTCCATCCTCCCCACTGTCCTCTACCTGCTGCTGGGAGTCCTCAGAGAGCTGGTCCAGCAGCCCCACACACACACTGGTAACACACACACACACACACTGGTAACACACACACACAATAGAAGTGCAGACAAATCACCAGATTTTAGGAACTCTTCTTCATCTGTTTAGTGAGCAACAGTTATTGATCTGTAAAGTAGCTAAAGCTGTCTGATGAATGCAGAGATGTGGTGGAGGAGAAGTACGGAGACCCTGACTCTGCTCCTGGGTCTTTCCCCTGCAGCAGGCTCAGCGGACGGGGCTGGTCTGGACGCGGTGGTCCAGGCGGCTCTTCAGGCCCTGAAGTCCGTTGTGACGTCTCCGATGAGCCGACAGGAGAAAAGCCGAGGAGCCTGGAACCTGCTGCTGAGATCAGCTCTGAACACCCTGCTGGGACTCTGGGACTCTGGTACAGCACTCTGAACCCTGTGTTTTAACCCTGGTCCTCTCTGTCCACATCCTGGTGTAGGTAGTAAAAGTGTTGGAACTGGTCCAGTAGATCACCTCAGCCAGCAGCCACCAAACGGGCTGCAATGGCTGCAACGTGATCCTTTGGGACAACTGCACCTGATCACAGTAGGTCCACTAAAAGAGCTTGTTTGATCCACTGACAGGCTCAGAGTGTTATTCTAAGTGTGTGACAGCATCATGGAAAGGATCCCTACAGAGAGAGACCTGGAAGATCCTTTTGGTTTAACCACAAACAGCACACACACCAGACTACATTCACTAAAACAGGGATTTTAGAGAACAGGACACAGGAGCTGCTGCTCTGCTGCTGCCTCCATCAGTCAGTGTGTTTGTGTTACTGTGTGATACACAGATACTATATTGGATCTGAACTGACCCTTTAAAGCACCAAAGTCACACAACAATAAAAACAAACTACCTGATGGAGGCGGCAGCAGACCAGCAACTCCTGTGTTCTGTGAGCTAAAATTACTGTTTTTGTCAATGTAGTCTGGTGTGTTTGCAGAAAGTGAGGTGGTCAAAAGGGGTCTTAGAGGTCTGTCTCTGTAGGGACGTCTCATTTAACTCCAGACTACATTCACAGACAGTCACGCCTTGATCCATCGTTTGTGTTACTGTGTTGGAACCAAACACTTTTATTATGATGTTCACCAGGATGTGGACAGAAAGGACGCAGGTACTCCTTTAATCACTTTTATTTAGAATGTATTTTAATTATTTATTCAGTTAGAGCAAAGGAGAGGCGAGGAAAAGACCTAACAGTATAAACTGTGTGTGTTCAGGGGACTCTGTAGATCAGGTCAGCCTGCTCACAGCTCTGACCGTCTTCCTGCTGTCTGCTGGTCCTGACGTCTGCACCGCCGAGCCGCTGCACTCGCTCTGTCTGCGGCGCTTCGCCGCCAGCATGGACGCCAAAGACCCGCTGGTCAGTTTTCCAGGATTGTATTAGCTCGTGTGTGTGTGGTTATTCCTTTATTGTCTGTTTCCACTGTCTCGTTTCAGCACATCACATGTCACACGTCTGATCAGTGGAGCGAATGATAATAACCCTCCTGCTCCTCCTCCTGCTCCTCCTCCTCCTCCTTGTTTGCAGGTCGTGAGTCGCTGTTATCAGCTGCTGACGTCAGTGTTTCAGGCTCCTCCCACCGTGGCCGTCCCGTACATCCAGGCGCTCGGACCACCGCTGGTTCGATTCCTCCAGGTACCTGAGCCTCGTCTCATCAGGTCTATAGTGTGTGTGTGTGTGTGTGTGTGTGTGTGTAGTGGAGGTCTATAGTGTGTGTATGTGTGTGTGTAGTGGAGGTCTATAGTGTGTGTGTGTGTGTGTGTGTAGTGGAGGTCTATAGTGTGTGTGTGTGTGTGTGTGTAGTGGAGGTCTATAGTGTGTGTCAGTGTGTAGTGGAGGTCTATAGTGTGTGTGTGTGTAGTGGAGGTCTATAGTGTGTGTCAGTGTGTAGTGGAGGTCTATAGTGTGTGTGTGTGTAGTGGAGGTCTATAGTGTGTGTGTGTGTAGTGGAGGTCTATAGTGTGTGTGTGTGTAGTGGAGGTCTATAGTGTGTGTCAGTGTGTAGTGGAGGTCTATAGTGTGTGTGTGTGTAGTGGAGGTCTATAGTGTGTGTGTGTGTGTGTGTAGTGGAGGTCTATAGTGTGTGTGTGTGTGTGTGTGTGTAGTGGAGGTCTATAGTGTGTGTCAGTGTGTAGTGGAGGTCTATAGTGTGTGTGTGTGTAGTGGAGGTCTATAGTGTGTGTGTGTGTGTGTGTGTGTGTAGTGGAGGTCTATAGTGTGTGTGTGTGTGTGTAGTGGAGGTCTATAGTGTGTGTGTGTGTGTGTGTAGTGGAGGTCTATAGTGTGTGTGTGTGTGTGTGTGTGTGTAGTGGAGGTCTATAGTGTGTGTGTGTGTGTGTGTGTAGTGGAGGTCTATAGTGTGTGTGTGTGTGTAGTGGAGGTCTATAGTGTGTGTGTGTGTAGTGGAGGTCTATAGTGTGTGTGTGTGTGTGTGTGTGTGTAGTGGAGGTCTATAGTGTGTGTGTGTGTGTGTGTGTAGTGGAGGTCTATAGTGTGTGTGTGTGTGTGTGTGTAGTGGAGGTCTATAGTGTGTGTGTGTGTGTGTGTGTAGTGGAGGTCTATAGTGTGTGTGTGTGTGTGTGTAGTGGAGGTCTATAGTGTGTGTGTGTGTGTGTAGTGGAGGTCTATAGTGTGTGTGTGTGTGTGTAGTGGAGGTCTATAGTGTGTGTGTGTGTAGTGGAGGTCTATAGTGTTATATTAGGAGTGTACTGACGGTGTAGTGAGGATGTGACGTGTTTCCTCCTCAGAAGGTGGAGAGGACTCGTCCTCAGAGTCCAGAGGAGCTGCGGGGAGTCCTGGAGGGGGTCCGAGCCATGGAGGCCCTGGTCCAGGCTGCAGACGAGTCCCAGCGTGAGTGACAGGAGACGAACAGGAGACCTGAACGCACCATAATGTGTAGAGTCCAGACGGGACGTTCAGGGCCTTTAATCAGTTAAAGAATATGTACAGAGAGCAGAGAGGAGGGTTAGAAACAACTTTGAGATTCTAAAGTCAGACATGTGAGGTTTGATCAGCATCATCACGTGTGTCCACCCTCTTTAGATTCCACTTTGCTGGTTTAGTGACGAGGAAACACTGATTTCAGCCCAGAAACATGAAGGATGAGAGAGTTGAGATGATGGATGAAGGATCCTGATACTAATAAGATATCACTGATAAGATATCACTGATAAGATATCACTGATAAGCACCAGAGACGCCAGAAAACATCTGAGATCTTTGGGAAAACATCCTGCAGTTTGTGGGATGGAACACAGATGCTTCACCTTTGGAGGGTTTCCACTTCATGCCACTTTGTCTTCCAACTCCCCCAAACCTCAGAGGGAAGTCTGAAGCTTTTAGTAAAGTCAGCTTCTTTCTGCCGACCAATGTGAGTGTTTTGCCCCCTCAGGTCCTCAGCTGGTGGCCATCTTGCTGCCCCTCCTCATCTCCTTCCTCCTGGATGAAAACGCCCTCGGCTCGGCCCCCGCGGCGTCCCGCTCTCTCCACGAGGCGGCGCTCAAAGACCTGATGCGTCTCGGCCCCCAGCACTCAGCCGTCTTCAGGTAAAACACGTCACATGTCCTCAACCCCCCAAGACGGGTTTCTAATCGAACTAATGATCTGATAGATGGTTCAGAACAGACTAGGTGTCTATTGGTGTATACTTCTCTAACCCTGGGTCCTATCTGTCCATCCTGCTGTCTAAATGACTCAGAGTGTTATTCTAAGTGTGTGACAGCATCATGGAAAGGATCCCTACAGAGAGAGACCTGGAAGATCCTTTTGGTTTAACCACAAACAGCACACACACCAGACTACATTCACTAAAACAGGGGTTTTAGAGAACAGGACACAGGAGCTGCTGCTCTGCTGCTGCCTCCATCAGTCAGTGAGTTTGTGTTATTCTGTGACTTTGGTGATTTAAAGGGTTAATTTGGATCCAGTTCTATTTGTGTAACACAAACAAACTGAGGCTGCAGCAGACCAGCTGCTCTCATGTTCTGTGTAGTAAAAATACTGTTTTTGTCAATGGAGTCTGGTGTTGCAGCTGGGCTTTTGTTCCTTTAGTCATTCAGACATCAGGATGTGGACAAATGGTTTGAAAACACTGGAATTACCCTTTAAGTATCAGTATTGATACTTAAGTCAGTATTGACAAGTCAGTATTGATTTGATGCCCCCCCTCCCTCCAGGTCTCTCATCGCCTCGTCCCCCCACCTGAAGTCTCGCCTTGAAGCCGCCGTCAGAGGAAACCAGGAGAGTCTGAACGCTAAAGCTAGCAGCGCTAACCCCGCCGGCCGTGCTGCGGCCAAGTCCTCCCCCAGCATCACGCTCAAGACCAACTTCCTGTGAGACGTCCCGCCGTGCTGCGTTCACTGACCCCTGGGACAAATGGTACTACATGAAGAATGACGTCCAACAAGCCGCCATGTTGGAAGAATGACAGCAGATGGGGGCGGGAAGAAGCCATATTATGACATCACTTCCTCCCTCGCTGGCATTGGCCGGATCGTTGAATGTTCAGGGCCGTTCCAACATGGCGGCGTGTTGCAGACGGTCAGAGTGTCGTTTAATCAAACAGATGTTTGGTCCACGTTCCCTCCTGCTGATCATCTCTAAACCTCCAGGTTCAGGCAGAGAGGAGAGACGATTCATCTCTAGTCTACCCAGAGTGAGGCATTGATTGTGAAGCTCAGCAGCAATAAGAACCACTGATTGATCGGTGATCGGAACCAGAACCTCTCTAAATAACCAGGAACTTCACACGTGGAGAATATTTCTGATCATTAGGACTAAAAGGATCTTTTTTCTGTTTAGTGTTTCAAAACAATCAGCTTTATGTAGTGTCACATTTCCTCAAAGATAGTTGGCCTTAGAGATATTAGATCATTACTTAGAGATATTAGATCATTACTTAGAGATATTAGATCATTATTTAGAGATATTAGATGATTATTTAGAGATATTAGATGATTACTTAGAGATATTAGATGATTATTTAGAGATATTAGATGATTATTTAGAGAGAAACTGTCTCCATGTGACCTGAACAGCTGATGAATGAAGCGATGGCTGAAGGTGTCTGAGGCAGTTGAGACGGTTTAGTAGATGATCAGCAGTGACAGGAAACACCTCAGTCACGTTTCTGAAGGTTTTCATCCCAAATTCCGATGTTTAGATGAAAAGTCTGCTGCTGTGAACAGTGACCACAGAAACACACACAGACACAATCTTACTCTGATGTTAGAGCTGGAAACGTGAAGCTGTTTAAAATATTACTTGGCCGTATTTTAGCTCCTGATCAGTGAGGTTTTCTCTGATATCTTGACTCCACCCGCCTGGTGCCACCAGGCAAGTAAAACAAACGGCATCAGTTTGAGTGCCGTTTGATCAGATCTGTCAATCAAACACATGAACGAATAATCAGGCTTTTATTCTGAAGTCGCCTCTGTGTACTTTAAGAGTGGGTCCTGAATCACTAACATTGAGTGGAGGTCAGAGGTCAGAGGTCAGAGGTCACGCTGACACGTCGTCCTTTGACCCTCGACCTCAGTGAGGATTTTATTTTTTTAGTAAGATGTTGAGTTTAATTACGTCTGACAAATCACACACAGACACAGCCTGATTGTTCTTAGTCATATCTACGGTGGCCTGTGAGGGACAGTTCAGCCGTCAGCACTTTAGTTTAGCAACACTACGGCGTCGTGATGTCACCACATCGTGTCTGAGTTCGAGTTCGAGTCGATGGGCGGCGTGTCGGAGCCCCGAGGGGAGCAAGCTCATCTGAGAATCAAGAATAATCTAAATGAAGGAGAACAAAGTCGTAATGATTTGAAAAAACGTCATAATTATATGAGAATAAAATAGAAAAGTCACAAAGTCGAACACGAATAAAATCTTCATTTTCAGAATAAGTCAAGTTTCATGAGTTGTGATTATATGAGAATGAAATCTGAGTTCCTAAAAGTCTTTATTGCACAAATAAAACTAATTACACGAGAAAAAAGTTGTGATTTACAGGAAAAAGTTCTGACATCAGGCAAAGTCTTGATTTTGAGGAAAAGTCCTGATATCACAAGAATAAAGTTTGAACTTTGTGAGAAAAACAAAGTGGTGAAATGAGAATAAAGTCATAAAATATACTAATATTAAACAAAGTCTTAATTTCATGAGATGATCTGTTTCTAGAGTCCTGATATTACATGATAAAGTTGTAATTTAGAGAAAAGAGTCATAATATTACTAGAATAAAGTTGTTTTATGGTAAAATAGTGACGATAACATCAGAATAATTAAATCTCAGAAGAGCAAACTGTTACAGTGCTGCTGTTACTCCAATATATTTTCCTAAAAGTTCATTAGATTAGATTATAAATGTAATTTCTGACTTTGTTGTTGTAATATTTCACCTTTTGTTCTCTCAAAATTACAACTTTATTTTGATCTTCTCAGATTTGCTCCCTCGCTGTGGAGAGTTGATAGAATGTAACTTTGGTTGGTTTTAAAGGACTTTTATTGTCTAAACGTGAATGTTCATTCCAGTAGAAACGTCTCTAACATCTGAATAAAACACTAAAGATTCACCTGCAATAAGAACACGGACCAGGTGAGCTGTGTGCTTCCAGCTTCTGCAGCTTCTCTCCTGTCGAGTGTGTGAGCTCACCTGTGGCCTGTACAGGTGTGAACGAGTTCTTTTCTAACTAATAAAACACAGTTTTTCTTCAAATGCAGCTTTGACTTTTCATTATTTGTTGTCAGCGTGTGGACAAACCCATTTCCCTCCACTCCACCAAATCCCAGAGGAAAATCTGGTGTTTTTACTGCACAGTTTTCACAACCATAAGAGCCATGTAGACGGCAACACCTGCAGAAATAGGACCCAGGTTTAAAAACACCAGCCTTCTCCTTTAAGGGGTTCGTCTGGACCTGAACTATCGTGTTGGTTCACTGATCGAGGCAGCGACAGGACAGTGAACTCTGCGCTCTGTGTTTGTCTGGTTTTGTCAATGGAGTCTGGTGCCTTTGAGGAGCGCCGTCAGCAGCTCCAAGATTTCCTCTCCATTAAAGCAGCAGAGAAAACTGAGAAAATAAGAAACTTTTGGATTAAAATCAGGAACAGAATCACTTGATTGATCCCTGGGAGGCGAAGGACTGATCACCTCACAGAAATATGTACAAGCAGAGAAATTCAAACAGTTGAAATGAAAAGGTCATGTTAGAACATGAGTATCGTACTATAATATATAACAACAGTGCAGTAATACTGCTGGGAAATGTATAAATACTGTAGACAGTCCCTCAGTCACTGCATCCTTGTGTTTATCTTCATTTATCTTACAGATTTATTGTATTTATTGTCCTCCTTCACTCACGTGCCTGCAAACTGTCTTAACCACAATAAAGTTACATGTGTTAAAGTGCCAGAAGAGCAAGAATCAAGATATTAGAGGAGCTGTTAGGAGTGAGAGCAGCAACACCAGAGACACAATGATGTTATTAGTTTCTTCTGCTCCTCCTCTTCTTCTGTTGCTGTTTGTTATTTGTTGTTTGTTATTATTATTATTATTATTTGTTGTTGCTGTTATTTGTTGTTTTTTGTTGCTGTTATTATTATTATTTGTTGTTGTTGTTGTTGTTGTTGTCGTCCCTGGAGAGAAACATCATCCCTCAGCAGAAACAGACGTGACGCAGCGCCCCCTGACGTTAATACGTCACCTCGAGGTGCTGCCTTCAGGTGCTGTCGTAAACCTCAGAATAATCAGGATGAAGCGTGATGAAGTAGTTTTTTTGTAACCCAGTTAAGATTGGAACTATCTGTCGGGATACAACTGGAGCTTCTAATCACATCAGAGTGAGTAATGATCATATGTTTTAACATTAATAATTATCAATTCAGTAAAGATCAAAACACTCCTTAATGTGAATAAATGCCTGTTAGATTCACACATCACACAGTGATAACTGGTCCTGGTATTTATAGCTCATCATTACGTCCATTAAAATATGTACTAATTCCTTTCTGTTCTTGTTTAAAGGTGAAACTGAGCCTAACACCAACCCTAAAACAATGCTAAAGATTTTGGTCTTTTTTCATTTTTAAACACAGGCCAAACAAAATGTACTTTTTTACTTCATATTGTTATTTGAACATCTTATTTTTTATTAAACTTTGTCGCTATTCATTCACACAGAACCATTAATGCAGTGGCAAAATGAGGAGAAAACATAACAAACTGAGGTGAAAAAACACAGAACAGGAGAGGAAAAATGAGCCGTCCTGTATACCGAGCCTAGTGGTGTTTGGTATTTCCGAGCTGAGGGGCAGCCCCTGAACGCGGCAGCAGCCGTCGGCTCAGCTCCATTTCAGTCCGGCTGTCCGCTGGCCGCCTCCCGTCCACTCTGACCTTTTCACACCCGCTCCGAAGAAATGGGAACGCCTTGACTGGACCCCCGGTATCGGAGATAGACACAGCCCTCCGCGCTTCGGTTGGACCCAGAAGATCTAAACTGATACCTCCGTTCATCGTCTCTGTGCCGAAAAGAAAAGCGGTGAGTGGCTCATCCCGCAGGTACCAGCCAGCCCGGGCCGGTGTCGCTCGTGGTGAGTGTCCGCGGCTGCGCTGCGGCCTGTCGGCTCTCCCGGAACTCGAGCCCCGCGGTTCGCTTTTGGAGTTGGAGGCCGCGGACGCAGTTCGCTCTCTACGGGGACGTTAACGGTGTGATTAAAACACACAAGCCGGGATATTGTTGTTTGTCGGCGGGGCGGTGAAGCAGCGAAGGTTTCCTGCTGGTTATGAATCCGGTTTTCTCACAGAAAGCCGAGGATGCTGCTGTTATATCAGCTAACGTTAGCGTCTAGGTTAGCTAGCGTGGTGCCAGCCGGCTAACATTAGCCGGGTTCAGTTACTTGTCATTTAGTTCTTTGCCGGATAACAAACCAGCTCATACCATCGTGTCAGACCACTGGCCTCTCGGTTGTGTGTTTCGGACATTTTCTGGCTGTTACACGTCGTTTTACCGGCCTGACAACATCGCAGTTGCCGATCACCGTTACGTTAGCAGGTCTAAGCTAACAGCTAACGGCTGCTGCTGAGAAACTGGCAGCAACTGTGTAAGTTGGCCATTAAAGCGGCTCCACAGTTCGCTGCGGGGCTTAGCGTCACCGGTAACGTATCCCTGCCATATCCTCTTATGTTGGTGTGCTGTGATGAAATAATCAGGCTCCTAATGCCCCGGACTCGAGCTGAAGTAGGGGGTCACACAGCTAGCTCGGTCAGCTGCGGCTGAACCTCGTAATCTCCCCAACAACAAGTGAGTTTGAGCCCCAAACAAAGAGGGTCAGTGAGAGCAGGAGGCTGAAGACGGTCCTCCCGTCACCACAACACTCATGTCTCTGTGTCCGTGCTGAGAGATCAGCCTCAGCACTACGGTCCACCCACCATCTGTTCTGGAGCTTTCTACCATGTCTCACTGCCCTCCTCCTCTGATGGAGGAGCTGTAGCTGTGAGCAGTTAGAGATGATCTCGTCCATGCTGGTGTAACAGTCTAACTTTGTGAAGTGTTTCCTGGAGTGTAGAGACCAGGTGGTGACTCAGTCTGACCAGAAACCCAAACAAGTACATGTTAAACTTCACTACTACATTTGTCAGTCAGTAAACATCTACTTTTCCACCTCTTGCTGTACACTTAGTCATGACTTAATCATCAGGTTGTTTTCAGTCAGTGACTAATGGGTTAATATTAAAGGGTCACTCCCCTGTTTCTCCCCCTCTGTCCTCTGTGTCCACATCCTGGTGTCTGAGTGACTGGTAGGTAGTAAAAGTGTTGGAACTGGTCCAGTAGATCACCTCAGCCAGCAGACACCAAACGGGCTGCAATGGCTGCAACGTGATCCTTTGGGACAACTGCACCTGATCACAGTAGGTCCACTAAAAGAGCTTGTTTGATCCACTGACAGCCGTTCTATCGCTCTCTGCACACACACCAGACTCCATTGATAAAAACAGTAATTTTACTTGACAGGACACAGGAGCTGCTGGTCGTCTGCCTCCATCAGTTAGTCAGTGGTGTTGTGTGGCTCCAACACAGTATTTGTGTAACACACAATAACACGAAGAAGCAAAGCAGACAGACGGACCCCAGAATATGTGGAGAGGGCCCAGGGTGAAAACAAGTGGAATTCTTTAAAGGCCGGAGGAGAAAGGAAAGTGTGTTTTCTGCTGCTCGCTGACCTCAATCTGGACTTAGAAAGTGGACACAGGACACCCAGAGGGTTAAAGGGGTGAAAACCAAACCTCGTGACGGGCTGAGTGACAGGCTGGCCGTGGGTCCTGCTGTGGTCGCCCTGGGCCGGAGGGGGAGGAGGTCAGGACGCTCTCTGACGAGTTGTGATGATTAATCTGTTGATAAGAGGATCTGTCCTGCACAGCCTGTTTCTATCCAGGCAGACAGACAGCCCGACAGGCCGCCTGGCTTCAAATTAGACCCTAATCAACTTAGCCTGGACCCAGCAGACTCCCAGCAGACTCCCAGCATGCCGTGCTGCGGTGCCACACTACTGAACAGAGCCACTGACCTGCTGCTTTGTTCCAGAAATCCTGGAAAGTCAGGAGGATGTCAGTTGAGAGGCTCTCTGACCTCCTCCAGCTGCTTACTAACGTGTCAGGCAGCACGGAGTCCTTTTGATAATCGGCTGAACATTTGACAGCATCATGGAAAGGATCCCCGCAGAGGTGGTTTAACAAACACACCAGATTCCTTTGACAAAAAGTCATTTTACTGTGTGTTACACAAATATTATTTTGGATCTGAACTCTTTAAAACACCAAAGTCCCACAGTAACACAAACACACTGACTGATGGAGGCAGCAGCAGAGCAGCAGCTCCTGTGTTCTGTTCTCTAGAATCCCTGTTTTAGTGAATGTAGTCTGGTGTGTGTGCTGTTTGTGGTTAAACCAAAAGGATCTTCCAGGTCTCTCTCTGTAGGGATCCTTTCCATGATGCTGTGAGTTTTATTTAAAAGAACAGATAATGTTAGTTAGATAATGTTAGTAATTTTCCTCTTCAGGTTGTTTGTGTTGTGACCTAAAACACTGGACTCCCCAATAGTCTGTTTAAAAAGAAGAAGAAGAGTATTCTCACATTAATTTTCACTTGTTTCTTCCACTTTCTAATCCAGAGGTTCTGACTGGTGTTTGCTGTGTTTTTAGAGCAAATGATTGATGAAGAAGGCGCTGAGATGTTTGATAAGGACAGTCACTGCTGGTTGCTGGTGGTTTCTGTCTGGATAAAAGCAGCTGATTGCAGTTCTTTGTGTTTAAACCTCTCCATTGTTCCAGCACTGTGATTGGATCTCTTTATGCTGATGAGGTGGGGGGGTGGACTGGTTGACTCGTCTCAGGTGTTGAGGTGAGGGTCCCAGGCTTTTAGACCCTGTATCAGTAAAGCTACTGTTAAGGTTTCCGGGCAGCAGCAGAGCAGCAGCTCTAAAACCCCTGTTTTAGTGAATGTAGTCTGGTGTGTGTGCTGTTTGTGGTTAAACCAAAAGGATCTTCCAGGTCTCTCTCTGTAGGGATCCTTTCCATGATGCTCTCACACACTTAGAATAACACTCTGAGCCTGTCAGTGGATCAAACAAGCTCTTTTAGTGGACCTACTGTGATCAGGTGCAGTTGTCCCAAAGGATCACGTTGCAGCCATTGCAGCCCGTTTGGTGGCTGCTGGCTGAGGTGATCTACTGGACCAGTTCCAACACTTTTACTACCTACCAGTCACTCAGACAGAGAGGATCATGGGTAGAAACAGTTCCCCTCTAAAAGTTGGAAAGACTTATATTTGTGGACCCTGACCTTGTTTTTGGCTCCTGAACTCTTCCGTCCTCAGCAGTTCCACATGTGGGGGGGTTTCTGTAACTGTTTCAACATGTTTGTGTTGACTCCTCAGAGTTCTTCACTGTGGCAGGCACTGTTTAAATGTCTGCAGCTGAGTAGATTAAACCTGGATGTTGAAGCTTTTGTGTCAAAGGGATCAGAAGGAGGAGGTGTCAGGTCTGCCCCCGCTGTGGTTCCCTGCTCTGCTCTCCCCCCTCACCAAAAGCTCTTCATACGGTGTCCCTAAACCACATTTCCTCTGATGGACTCGGCGTCCTCCCTCCCATTGTCGAGGGTTTTCACATTCGACGTGCTTCAGACTTGTTGTGGCTCCGAACGTCTCCCCGCCTGTCGGACTGAAGGGGGGGTTGTTAAGCTCTGAGGTTCCAGCTAGCAGTGACAACATGGAGTGAAATGAGCCCGGCAGACGCTGACCGTCCTCCAGGTTACCGCTGCCGCTCCGGTCTGGATCTGTCTAATGAGGGGGGGGGCGACACATGATGTAGTAGAAGTTCTACCTGAAGGCTTTGGCAGCTGCTCATTGGTCCAGGACTCATTCACATCCTGCACTTTGTGAAGCGCCTTGTTTAAACTGCTGCAGTCATCCAGAATGTGTCCACTGTCCTGTGCAGTCATTCAGGAATTATCCTGTGCCCTTTAGAAACAAACGCAGCCACACAGGAATCTGGACGAGGGGCGGTCCGATCCCTCATTGGATCCTTTCAGGTAGTTTTTAGGACCCAAACATTCAAAATGTTTGGAACCTGAAGCTCCCAGGTTCGTACTGAGCTGAAGGATGTCAGCTTCCAGCTTACGTTTTCACACTCATTAAACGTGTCCTCTCCCTTTTCCCCTCGTGCTGTGAGGCACTGGGGGGGCTGTGTTCCAGCTGCAGGAGTCAACACAGTGGAGATACTAACTCAGCGCTGTCATTCAGCAGATATCAGGCAGCAAGTGTTGCAGAAGGCGTTTGTTTGGTTGACTTTGACGTTTCTCCTCTCAAAGTGAAGATGGTCGGCCGTGTTCGTTCTGTAGAGTCAGAATGAGACTAAAGAGACGTCATGAATCAAGGATTCAACGAGGGACTCGATTGCCGCAGAGCTTAATAAATCCAGATAGTTTACAAAGTTGGAAATGGATACAGAAAGACCTGTATACACAAGCTATAGGCATCCAGGAATTATCCAGTGCCTCATATAAACAAGGTTATGCTAGAATCATCCAGGAATTATCCAGTGCCCTGTTTAAACATTCACACGGTGGAACAGTCAACCAGGAATTCCTCCTGGATCATTCTTAGTCACCCAGGAATTATCCAGTGTCTTTAACATAAACAAGCTGGAGTCACCCAGGAATTATCCAGTGTCTTTAACATAAACAAGCTGGAGTCACCCAGGAATTATCCAGTGCCCTACATAAGCCATGATTAATGATGATTTCATGTGAACAAAGTGACTGCGTGTCGCTCTCTGTCTCTGCTGTCATTATTTAAATTTCCTGCTGTTCGTTTGCAGGTGGAGAGACTACATGTCCCAGAAACCCCTGTGAGAGCGAGCCACTTCTTCCTCGTCCCCGGTTCCCATCTCCCTCCGTCCGGTTGGTTGGATGAGTCCCAAACAGCGACAGAACTTTGAGCAGTGATTGGGCGCTGAGCCAGACCGGGCAGCCAACGGGGAGCCAGGTGAGAGGTCAGGTGATGTGAGTGTCTGTCAGAGCGGGAGAAAGTGCTCAGCCTGACATCTGCAGCTCAGCTCCGGTCTGAGGAGGAATCCTGCTGTCTGTGTGTTCCACAGATAAAGCAGCAGACTCCTTCTCTCTGTGAGGTAGAACCAGTGGTTTGTCAATGGAGTCTGGTCCAACAAATTCTATAATGTCTGAATGTATTTACGGGCTGTGTACGGTCACCCTGTAGGGTGTGAGGTGATCGCTGCCCCCGCTGAACGGCCTGGTCCGTCCAGAGAGTGAGCACCACAGAACCTGGTTCTATTATTCAGTTTGAAGAAGGTCATCAGCAGGCTGCGGCCGTCCTCCTGCTCTGACTGTTAGCCTCTCTGCTAGCACCGCTCCAGTACCGCCTGTGTAGTGAAACTGAGCCGTCATCAGTGTTATTTACCTGGAATCAGCTCTTTGCTGCTCTACAAACAATAGATGCCTCAGCAGCTGCTTCTGCTTTGGTGTGAGAAAAAAGAACTGAATTCTGGGAAAACTGACATCCAGCTGAAACTAGTTGGTTTTTATTTTGGGGCTCAGAAATTCAGACATTTCAGGGACTGTTCATTAAAGCTGTGCATCGGCTTTAGCTTATTAACAGTGTGCCGTGTTGTGTCCCTGAAGGCTAGCCATCATGACGGACGTAGACCCAGACACCCTGCTGGAGTGGCTGCAGATGGGGCAGGGCGATGAGCGGGACATGCAGCTCATCGCTCTGGAGCAGCTCTGCATGCTGCTGCTCATGTCGGACAACGTCGACCGCTGCTTCGAGACGTGAGTTCTCACTTTGTGGTGGCGCACGATGCTCGTCGGGAATCCAGAGGTCTGACCGTCTCTCCTCCTCCTCGTCCTCTCCAGGTGTCCTCCTCGGACGTTCCTCCCGGCGCTGTGTAAGATCTTCCTGGATGAGAGCGCCCCCGATAACGTGCTGGAGGTCACGGCCAGAGCCATCACCTACTACCTGGACGTGTCGGCAGAGTGCACCCGGAGGATTGTGGGAGTGGACGGGGCCATCAAGGCACTGTGCAACCGGCTGGTGGTGGTGGAGCTCAACAACAGGACGAGCAGAGACCTGGCCGAGCAGTGCGTCAAGGTAGGAGGTCAAATACGTGGTCTGAGTGTTAATAGGTCCACTAAAAGAGCTTGTTTGATCCACTGACAGGCTCAGAGTGTTATTCTAAGTGTGTGACAGCATCATGGAAAGGATCCCTACAGAGAGAGACCTGGAAGATCCTTTTGGTTTAACCACAAACAGCACACACACCAGACTACATTCACTAAAACAGGGATTTTAGAGAACAGGACACAGGAGCTGCTGCTCTGCTGCTGCCTCCATCAGTTGGTTAGTTCAGATCCAATATAATTGTAACACAAAATAACACAGAAACTCTTTTTAAATATCGAACTCGTACAGTAACACCAACTAAACAATTGAAACAGCAGCAGAGCAGCAGCTCCTGTGTCCTGTTCTCTAAAATCCCTGTTTTAGTGAATGTAGTCTGGTGTGTGTGCTGTTTGTGGTTAAACCAAAAGGATCTTCCAGGTCTCTCTCTGTAGGGATCCTTTCCATGATGCTGTCACACACTGATAATAACAAGTGGACATACGTTGCTGTATCATACATATCAGTTCTTAAGAATCCTGTTATTGATATCATCTGTTTCACTCAGCCCTGCTCTGTCCCATCAGTCCTGTGGTCTCATTATGTCCTGTTGGAACAGACAAAGGCTGCAGCTCTGCTCCCAGCTTTGACCGAACTAAGGGGCTTTGTTGCAGCACTTTTCTCTCCCTAATATAAAAACTAAAGCTCAGAGTCGGCGTGGCTCTGCCGCCGGCTTCACCGTTTTTATCTCATTATTGGGCGCCCGTGGCCGTGATGTCATCTGTTTGATAAGCTGGGTCAGACAGCAGCGGGGTGTTTTGTTCTAGTGAAATCTCATCACAGAGTGGCCGTCTGTGAGGACGCCTCAGTTATCTGCTGCTCTGTTATTATCCTGAACCGAGAGGCAGCAGGTTAACTGAGGCCAAGACGGGACGCTCACAGGGCCCAGAGCAGCAGACAGTTGGTGCTTCACTCTCTGTAATGTCAGTTAGGATTTATTTATTCACAACATGTTATTTATGTAGAATATGTAGTCATTTCTTGAGAATATAATGTTGTTCAGATGATCACACACACACACACACACACACACACACACACACACACACACACACCACAAAACAAAGCTGCTTGTGCGTTTGACTTCTGGAGACGAGTGAAACCACAAGCAGGAGATCCTCAGCCATGTGAACACTGGTCACAGGACAGTGGTGTTCTTTGTTCAGGGCTCCGCCCCCTCTGGTCAGCTGACACAAGGACAAACATCTCTAGTTTGATGCTCTTAGGTGCTGGTGGAGCAACATGTTTCCAGGTTCCACATGGTGGATGGTGGACATCTGATTTCCACTCTTTGTGTCTTTGAAGAGAAGAGGAAAGGTTACTAGTAACTACTAGTTAGTACTAGTTAGTAGTAGGGTGACTTTGGTGTTGGTCAGTTCAGGAGGCAGGAGGCAGCAGCTCCTGAGTTCAGGATATGAACAGAGAGGATCCAGGGTTAAAACGACCTAGTTCTGTTTTAATTGATGGAATTCTGCCACAGTGACAGTTTTTACTAAAACCTTTCATTTCAGTTCAGGTGGACCTCCGGCTCAGACTGCTTCTAATGAGTGTGTGTGTGTGTGTTGTGCAGGTGTTGGAGCTGATCTGTACCCGGGAGTCTGGCGCCGTGTTCGAGGCCGGCGGTCTGAACTGCGTGCTGAGCTTCATCAGAGACAGCGGTCACCTGGTCCACAAAGACACTCTGCACTCGGCCATGGCCGTGGTGTCCCGACTCTGTAGCAAGATGGAGCCTCAGGACTCGTCCCTGGAGACCTGCGTGGAGTCTCTGTCCAGCCTCCTCAAGCACGAAGACCACCAGGTAACCACGGAGGAGTCGGCCTGTTTCTCAGCAGCTGTTTCCTCCGCAGAGCTAACCACTTCCTGTCCTCCAGGTGTCCGACGGTGCTCTGCGCTGCTTCGCCTCATTGGCCGACAGGTTCACTCGCCGTGGCGTGGACCCCGCCCCTTTAGCCAAACACGGCCTGACGGAGGAGCTGCTGTCCCGCATGGCGGCCGCCGGCGGCACGGCGTCGGGGCCCGCCTCTTCCTGTAAGCCCGGCCGGACCTCAACGGGCGCCACGCCCTCGGCCCCGGACTCCAAACTGAGCAACCAGGTGTCGACCATCGTCAGCCTGCTGTCCACGCTGTGCAGAGGGTCGCCGCTCGTCACACACGTAGGTTCACCCTCTGGAAACACTGAAGCACAAGCAGCTTTAAACAGGTCAGTCTGTCTTTGGGCTCTGATTTGGTCTCCTCCGCTCCCCTCCAGGACCTGCTGCGCTCGGCGCTGCCCGACTCGATGGAGTCCGCTCTGGGAGGAGACGAGCGCTGCGTGCTGGACACCATGCGGCTGGTGGACCTGCTGCTGGTGCTCCTGTTCGAGGGGCGGAAGGCGCTGCCCAAATCCACGGCGGGGTCGACGGGTCGGATCCCCGGCCTGCGACGCCTGGACAGTTCAGGAGAGAGATCGCACCGACAGCTCATCGACTGTATCCGCAGCAAGGACACCGACGCTCTGATCGACGCCATCGACACCGGAGGTAACGACACAGACGCTCACGTTCTCCTGCAGTGAGCAGCACCGCTCTGTGGAAACACTGCTTCCTCTGGAGGCGCAGCATTAACTCAAGGGTCCCTTCAGACGCTCCCATGACACATGAGAAGTGTTTCCCTCTGAAACGTAGTGGAGCAGAAGTATTACGCTGTATTTAAGCACAGTGTTGCAGCGGCCGTCTTGTTGTGAGCGACAGAAAAGTCACGTCCTGCTTTCTGTTGCAGCTTTTGAGGTGAACTTCATGGACGACGTTGGACAGACGCTGCTCAACTGGGCTTCAGCTTTTGGCACACAGGAAATGGTAAAAAACCAAAACAGCTCTTAATGCTGTTGTGGTTCAGTAAATGTAATCTAGTAATATTCCAGGTGTGTGACATGGTAGAGCTGCTCTCACCTGTTTGTTGTTGTTTCAGGTGGAGTTTCTATGTGAGAGGGGGGCCGACGTCAACAGGGGTCAGAGGTCGTCCTCACTACACTACGCTGCCTGCTTTGGACGCCCACAAGTAGCTAAGGTAACACACACACACACACACACACACAGAGTCAGATTGTGGTGACCCTTCCAGGTGTCCTGCTTAGCTTCTGAGTGTGTGAGGATCTTTGTGTAATTATATTTGGTCTTGTGATGTGTGTGTGTCTCAGACTCTGCTGCGTCATGGAGCCAACCCTGACCTGAGAGACGAGGACGGGAAAACTCCTCTGGACAAAGCCAGAGAGAGAGGACACAGTGAGGTGGTCGCCATACTGCAGTCCCCCGGTTAGTACTCAGTAGTACTGCGGTCCCCCGGTTAGTACACAGTAGTACTGCGGTCCCCCGGTTAGTAC
This sequence comes from Pempheris klunzingeri, assembly GCF_042242105.1. NCBI lineage: Eukaryota > Metazoa > Chordata > Actinopteri > Acropomatiformes > Pempheridae > Pempheris > Pempheris klunzingeri. The sequence goes on along the minus strand of NC_092024.1, from coordinate 25,062,028 downwards.
TCAGTAGTACTGCGGTCCCCCGGTTAGTACGCAGTAGTACTGCAGTCCCCCGGTTAGTACGCAGTAGTACTGCAGTCCCCCGGTTAGTACGCAGTAGTACTGCGGTCCCCCGGTTAGTACGCAGTAGTACTGCGGTCCCCCGGTTAGTACGCAGTAGTACTGCGGTCCCCCGGTTAGTACGCAGTAGTACTGCGGTCCCCCGGTTAGTACGCAGTAGTACTGCGGTCCCCCGGTTAGTACACAGTAGTACTGCGGTCCCCCGGTTAGTTCGCAGTAGTACTGCGGTCCCCCGGTTAGTACGCAGTAGTACTACGGTCCCCCGGTTAGTACGCAGTAGTACTGCGGTCCCCTGGTTAGTACACAGTAGTACTACGGTCCCCCGGTTAGTTCACAGTAGTACTACGGTCCCCCGGTTAGTACGCAGTAGTACTGCGGTCCCCCGGTTAGTACGCAGTAGTACTGCGGTCCCCCGGTTAGTACGCAGTAGTACTACGGTCCCCCGGTTAGTACACAGTAGTACTACGGTCCCCCGGTTAGTACGCAGTAGTACTGCGGTCCCCCGGTTAGTACACAGTAGTACTACGGTCCCCCGGTTAGTTCACAGTAGTACTACGGTCCCCCGGTTAGTACACAGTAGTACTGCGGTCCCCCGGTTAGTTCACAGTAAGCCTCATTGTGATGAGCTGAAGCTGATCCATCATCCTGGTTGACGCCCTCTAACACACACTGTAAACAGGAGGAGACTGAGAAAAGCTTCAGGAGTTCAGGAGAAGTTCTCCATCCAGCCTGGAGCTTTTGATCAGTGGATCCAAAATGTAGGATCCAGCTTTTAACTGCCTCAGCTGATCAGTAGCTGAAAAGAAGGCAGCAGCACCCCTGGGTACGACAAGCTTAGGATGATTATTATACTGTGTGTGTGTGTGTGTTGCAGGAGACTGGATGTGTCCGGTGAACAAGGGCGACGACAAGAAGAAGAAGGATGTGAACAAGGAGGAGGAGGAGGGCAGCGAGCCCAAAGGAGACCCAGAGATGGCCCCCATCTACCTGAGGAGGCTTCTGCCTGTTTTTGCACAAACCTTTCAGCAAACCATGCTGCCTTCTATTAGGTAAAACACTGGACTGCACCTTTAAGACATTTGACCACGACAGTCCTGATCCTCCATGTGAGCCGTTGGCATGGCAACGGGAGCAGAAAATTCAGTATAGAAGTTATTAAATGAAGTCTTTCACAGTGAAAGACAATAAATGTGTTATTTTTAGGATGATTATTAAACTGTTCTGTGTGTGTGTCTGTGTGTGTGTGCAGGAAAGCCAGTCTGGCTCTGATCAGGAAGATGGTTCACTACAGCAGTGAAGTCCTGCTGAAGGAGGTGTGTGACAGCGAGACGGGACACAACCTGCCCACAGTGCTGGTGGAGATCACTGCTACTGTGCTCGACCAGGAGGTACGTACACACACACACACACACACACACACTCTGAGGGGATCTACTGGACCAGTTCCAACACTTTTAGTACCTACCAGTCACTCAGACACCAGGATGAGGACAGGCTGGTCTTTCTAACCCTGGGTTACACTCTAAGGTCGAGGTTGAACTCGCTGATGGCTGATATTTCTTGTGTCGCAGGACGATGACGACGGTCACCTCCTGGCTCTGCAGATCATCAGAGATCTGGTGGATAAAGGTGGAGACGTCTTCCTCGACCAGCTGGCTCGACTGGGAGTCATCAACAAAGTGTCCACACTGGCTGGACCGGCGTCCGACGATGAGAACGAGGACGAAGCCAAACCGGAAAAGGTACAGAGAGAGAGTGTGAGAGACACACAGCGTTTGTTCCTTCATCATGTCTGCTTGTGTAGCTTTGTCCGTCAGTGTATAAACACCAAACTCACAGCGTTAACACAGGGGGGACACGGGGGGGCGGGGGGGTCTCATAGAGAAACAAGTCCTGAATCAAAGCAGAATGACCCTTTAAATCTAATAAAATGTATTTTGGTTTGGGAGTGAAATTTGATACAATCATTGAGCCTCTGACTAAAGCATGCAGGGCAGCGGGCCCCCAGGACCAGGACCAGGGCTGGGGAGGGAAACTCTGAAGGAAGAAACATTAAAACACCTTTCTCTGTGTGTGTGTGTGTGTGTGTGTGTGTGTGTGTGTGTGTGTGTGTGTGCAGGAGGAGGAGGCTCAGGAGGACGCCAGGGAGATCCAGCAGGGGAAGCCGTACCACTGGAAGGACTGGTCCATCATCAGGGGGAGGGACTGCCTCTACATCTGGTCAGACGCCGCTGCGCTCGAGCTCTCCAACGGCTCCAACGGCTGGTTCAGGTTCATCCTGGACGGGAAGCTGGCCACCATGTACTCCAGCGGGAGTCCAGAGGGGGGGTCGGACAGCTCCGGTACAAACCCAGAGCACCGTGAACACACTCTGTGATCTTGGTTGTCTTCATCGCTGTGGCTCAACTCTTTGTGTCCTCTCTCCTCCTCGTGCAGAGTCTCGCAGTGAGTTCCTGGAGAAGCTGCAGCGGGCGAGGAGTCAGGTGAAACCGGTCACAGCCAGTCAGCCCATCCTGTCCAGCGTGGGTCCCACCAAGCTGACGGTGGGGAACTGGTCCCTGACCTGCCTGAAGGAAGGAGAGATCGCCATCCACAACTCGGACGGGCAGCAGGCCACCATCCTGAAAGAGGACCTGCCGGGCTTCGTCTTCGAGTCCAACCGAGGAACCAAACACTCGTTCACCGCCGAGACCTCGCTGGGTGAGTGTCCACTGCACGTCAACACAAACCCAAAGAGCAGCGGAGAGTTTGAAACCTGTAGCTGCAGCTCACTGCAAGTTAGAGTCACTTCAGTGTAGACAGAAGCTCGATCTGTCGTCACTGAACAGAAAACATCACTGCTACAAAGACTCCTACCACAGAGATGAGCCAGGAGTGAGGCGGTGCGCCGAGCTGCTTCCTGTACGACTCTGAAAGGCTTCTGGTGCGTTTGAAGCAGTCGGCTCCCTTTTAGAAGCCGACAGAAATAGAACAGACTGGGTTAAAGAGGCCGATGAGGTCCTCTGACTGAACTGAATCATGCTGTCGCAGACATAAGATATCAGATCTAATATTGTAAACACGGCTCACTCAGACTGGCGGACATTAAGGAGAGAAACCTCACAGCTCAGAGATCATCTGCTGAGACAGTGTGTCCTGCTGACCAGCCAAAGGTAACTGTTGTATGGAAGCGAGTGTGTAGGTTGACGCTGATGTGTGTGTGTGTGTGTGTGTGCAGGCTCAGAGTTCGTGACGGGCTGGACCGGGAAGCGAGGCCGGAAGCTGAAGTCGAAGCTGGAGAAGACGAAGCAGAAGGTGAAGAGCATGGCGAGGGAGCTGTACGACGACCACTTCAAAGCCGTGGAGAGCATGCCCCGAGGGGTGGTGGTCACCCTGAGGAACATCTCCACACAGCTGGAGTCCGCCTGGGAGCTGCACACCAACAGACAGGTACACACACACACACAGAGCTGTGGGGTAATCAGCTTCTGTCCACAGTGTGTCAGCGAGCTGCAGGGATGAACTGTGGCGTGTTGTTGTTTTCTGACAGTGTTTTGAGGGGGAGAACACGTGGAGGGACCTGATGAAAACGGCTCTGGAGAACCTGATTGTAGTTCTGAAGGATGAAAACACGATTTCTCCGTATGAGATGTGCAGCAGTGGCCTCGTCCAGGCTCTGTTTACTGTCCTCAACAATGTGAGTGCTCCTTTTTAAAACCACTATCCAGCCAGGGATCACATGACCGCACCTTACAAACATGGTGGCATCCTTAAAGATGTAGAAAGTGACGCCTGTCTGTCTGTCTGCCTGTGCAGAGTGTGGAACTGGACCTGAAACATGATTGTAAGCCTTTAATGGAGAGGATCAATGTCTTTAAGGCGGCTTTCAGCGAGAATGAAGACGATGAAAGGTAATGGCACAAAACACCAGCTGACACGTTCACGTCCTGAGGCCCTGCACCCCCCACATGTGTTACATGAGTCAGTGTTGATGTGCCAAAAAAAAGTTGACAAAAATAGTAATTTTACCACACAGGACAGTGGACTTATTGTGATTTCAATGTCTTTAAAAGGTTAGTTTGGAAATGAACTGATACTTTAAAGCACCAAAGTCCCACATTAACACAAACACACTGACTGATGGAGCAGCAGCTCTAAAATCCCTGTTTTAGTGAATGTAGTCTGGTGTGTGTGCTGTTTGTGGTTAAACCAAAAGGATCTTCCAGGTCTCTCTCTGTAGGGATCCTTTCCATGATGCTGTCACACACTTAGAATAACACTCTGAGCCTGTCAGTGGATCAAACAAGCTCTTTTAGTGGACCTACTGTGATCAGGTGTCTACCTATATCTTTAAACCTGAACTTAACCCCGTGTTTGTGTGTTTGCAGCCGACCAGCTGTTGCCTTAATCCGTAAACTGATAGCTGTCCTGGAGTCAATAGAACGTCTACCTCTGCACCTGTACGACACTCCAGGGTCCTCATACAACCTACAGGTGAGTGTCACTGCGTCCTGGTCTGTTTCCCGTCAGACTCTCTGCTTTTGTCTCTTCTGAAGAATGAACTTAACGGGGCGTGTGTGCTCGTCAGATCTTGACGAGGAGGTTGCGTTTCCGTCTGGAGCGAGCGCCGGGAGAGACGGCTCTGATCGACCGGACGGGTCGCATGTTGAAGATGGAGCCGCTCGCCACCGTGGAGTCTCTGGAGCAGTACCTGCTGAAGATGGTGAGGACACACCTTGATGTGACTGTGCTGAGTGGAATTAGCACGATCCTCGTTATCTGAGGGCTTCACCCAAGAAACACTGAATCAAAGGTGAACTCTAGTTCACTTTTAATGCCCCCCCCCCTCCCCCTTCTCATCCTCCAGGTGGCGAAACAGTGGTACGACTTCGAGCGGTCGTCCTTCGTCTTTGTGAGGAAGCTGAGGGAAGGCCAGACCTTTACATTCAGACACCAACACGACTTTGACGAGAACGGAATCATCTACTGGGTCGGAACCAACGCCAAGTGAGTCCAGCAGCTCCAGACTGACTGGAAACAGCTTTAGTTTAACGGACCGAATGTTTTTCCAGAACCTCACAGTTTATGCAGCACAGAGCGTTTTGTTAATAAGCAGGGCTGATTAACTTAACAGATTTTGGTCTGATCTTTTTTTGTGAATATCCAAGCAAATAAAACCTGGTAAATGTCTGAGATTCCAGTTATGAAAGAGGTTTTAAAAAAGCTCTTCAAGCCGTCTCCTCAGTTAACCAGTAGTTTTAAACTGGTTCCTTTTTCCAGGGAAGCTTTAGACCAGACATTAGGAACATCGTCACAGCTGGAATCTGTTTCAGCTACATTTTTATCTAATGTGCTTCATTTCTGTTCCAATCAGGACGGCCTATGAGTGGGTAAATCCTGCTGCCTACGGCCTGGTGGTGGTGACATCATCAGAGGGGCGGAACCTACCCTACGGGCGATTGGAGGACATCCTGAGCCGGGATAGCTCCGCCCTCAACTGCCACACCAATGATGACAAAAACGCCTGGTTTGCCGTCGACCTCGGCCTCTGGGTGATCCCCTCAGCGTACACCCTGAGACATGCCAGGTAACGAAACAAACACACCCTGAGACACACCCTGAGACACGCCAGGTAACGAAACAAACACACCCTGAGACACGCCGGGTAACGAAACAAACACACCCTGAGACACACCCTGAGACACGCCAGGTAACGAAACAAACACACCCTGAGACACACCCTGAGACATGCCAGGTAACGAAACAAACACACCCTGAGACACGCCAGGTAACGAAACAAACACACCCTGAGACATGCCGGGTAACGAAACAAACACACCCTGAGACACGCCAGGTAACGAAACAAACACACCCTGAGACACGCCGGGTAACGAAACAAACACACCCTGAGACACGCCGGGAAAGAAACAAACACACCCTGAGACACGCCGGGTAACGAAACAAACACACCCTGAGACACGCCGGGTAACGAAACAAACACCCCCTGAGACACAATAAAAGGAACACACCTGTACTGGTAACATTTGCCAAATCCCAAAGAACCAAATCCCTGACAGGATCTCCTCTGGGCTCCTCCTCCTACAGGGGTTATGGCCGCTCTGCGTTGAGGAACTGGGTGTTCCAGGTGTCGAAGGACGGCCAGAACTGGACGACTCTGTACACCCATGTAGACGACTGCAGCCTCAACGAACCGGGGTGAGTCATCCCTCCTGTGTCAATAAACTGATCAATACACAGACGCCCTTCTGCACAGCTGTGATCTAAGTGTGTGTGTGTGTGTGTGTCAGGTCGACGGCCACGTGGCCTCTGGACCCGTCCAAAGAGGAGAAGCAGGGGTGGAGACACATCAGGATCAAACAGATGGGGAAGAACGCCAGCGGTCAGACCCACTACCTGTCCCTGTCGGGTCTGGAGCTGTACGGCACCGTCACCGCCGTCTGTGAGGACCAGCTCGGTGAGGCCGCCACCTCCCGCTCCCTCCTCTCTGTGGCCGACGCACCGGTCGAATGTTAGACGCTAACCGTCCTCCCTGTGACGTCCTCCCTCAGGTAAAGCTGTGAAAGAGGCGGAGGCGAACCTTCGTCGGCAGCGCCGCCTGTTCCGCTCCCAGGTGATGAAATACATCGTCCCGGGGGCGAGGGTCGTCCGCGGCATCGACTGGAAGTGGCGCGACCAGGACGGCAACCCGGCCGGAGAGGGCACGGTCACCGGAGAAGCTCACAACGGTAAGACGTGTGCAGGGAGGACCGACCGAAAGGAAAACTAAAACCCACCGTTGATCCTGCAGCTTCAGAGGACGACGGACTCACAAAGCCACCGGTCTGACTGCCGGAGTCAAAGTCCGCTCACCTTTCAAACCTTTTCTCCTCCTCAGGTTCTGGTCCGGCTCCGTGTCTGTGCTCAGAGGCTCCACTGTGGGCAAATATTTGTGTCAGCAAGTTCTGAACTTAAAAACTTTGAATTTAGAAGTTCACAGTTTGAGCGGCTCAGTTCTTTAGTCACTACATGTTGTCCCCTCAGTGTTGGAACTGGTCCAGTAGATCACCTCAGCCGGAACTGGTCCAGTAGATCACCTCAGCCGGAACTGGTCCAGTAGATCACCTCAGCCAGAACTGGTCCAGTAGATCACCTCAGCCAGAACTGGTCCAGTAGATCACCTCAGCCAGCAGCCACCAAACGGGCTGCAATGGCTGCAACGTGATCCTTTGGGACAACTGCACTTTTAGTGGACCTGCTGTGATCAACACTTTGTCATGTAGACTCCAGAAGGACCCAGGTTTAAAACCAGCTGAGTCCAGTGACAGGGTCACACCTTGCTGCTCACATATCGGCCCACAGTCAGCGCTCACGCTCTGTAACCTGTGAAACAGGATCTAAACTCTGCAGGTTCATGTGCGAAGGAGGGAACATTTCTGCAGTAACCTTTTCCTCCCTGAACTTTCCTCCTCCTGTTCCTTTCCTTTTCACTCCTGCTTGCCGCTCGCTGCCCTCGAGCTTTCACCTTCACCATCCAGCCACAGACGGACAGGTTGACGGGGACTTTTACACCGAGGGGGACATGTTTTCCAGGTGACTCATGTAAGATGGCCGTCTGGAGAAAAAGGTGCTCTGTGACGCGGTCGACACGCCCGTCCGTCTTTCACAGAGAGCTGGAGCTGATTTTACTGTCAGATAGAACATCTGACAGCAGCAGTGTGCCAGCTAACGTTAGCCTTAGCGGCTAGGAGGTTTACTGTTGCTTGGCAACCCCATCAGCTGCTCCAGGACTAACATCAGTTGTCCCTTGTTGGCTGTTGTGGCTCAGGAAGCAGAGCTGTGATCATCCAGATTTGAAACCGCTGACACCTGATGAGCCGGAGCAGGTCTGGAGGACTCTGGGTGCCAGCATCTCGTTTTCACTCGTTCACTCCTCAAAGACCTCCTCTGATTTGTTAGTCACAGCGTTTTTCATGTTTTATTCTCTAAATGGACCATAATGTACTGAATGAGCGTCCTGCTGTGCTGAAGAAGACAGTAAACTAGAGACTGAGAGCAGAAACTGTTCACTGAGCTGATCAATCATTTCCTCATTGACTTCCATCTTCTTCCTCCTTCAACACAGCAGGATGTTCATTTAGTAGATTATGGTCCCATTCAGACCAGGAAGAGGGGGGGCTTTAGGGCGGGGCTACCTGCTCACTAACCAATCAGAGGAGGTCTTCTTGGACTACACATCACTTCTGGCTCCAAAAAGATGGTGACGCCCATAAAGCCAAACTCGAGGCTTCAAACTGGGTGACGTCACCGTGACTTCCTATAGACAGTCAGTGGTCACATGACCGACTTGGGCCCAACAGCGGTCGGTGCCGAGGTCCCAGACCAGACCTCTCCACCGGTCGGGGGGGTCGGGGAGGGCTGATTCAGGGGTAAATGGGCCCATAAATGTTTTGCAGCTGTGACGACTGACGTGACCCTCACATCCTGTTAGATCAGCCCGGACGCTCACCGTGACAGACTCCTCCTGCTCCTCCTGCTCCTGCTCCTCCTGCTCCTCCTGCTCCTCTGCTCCTCTCTGTGTTTCCATGTGTTTACTCAGATCTGATGTTCTGTCAGTGAGCTTGGAGACGCCACCAGCAGCTGAGCTGATCATCATTTTGTCACATCATGAACCAGGACTGTTTTATTGTTTCTCAGTTTAAGTTCTTCCTTTGTGGCTGTGACGCTTTGCGTTTGCCAGAAATATTTTCTACTTGTGCTTTGATTGTCATTTTCTGTGACTGTGTTCATATTTTTCTCTCTCATCGCTCCACCTGGACCAAAAGCTCCTCGAGTGCAGCGAACAGATCGTTCTTTAGAGCAGCGCTTCAATATAACTACCATCCATGATGAGCTCCACAGTACAGGCCCCTCCTGAGCCGTTCACACATTTAACCTCAAATAAACCACGAGTTCCACTCAATACGCTCGTCTTAAAGGTGCTTCAGCAGAGCGTGTGAAAGACCAGTGTTAATGTCAGAAAGGATTTATGTGTAGCTCACAGCAGGACTCCACCCTCCTCAAAAAGAAGTGACGGTGATCCTCCACACAGACAGTCAACCTGTAACTACCGTGTTTTTAGGATTGGTTACCTGCTCATTAAGAGTTGTTAATGCAGTCATTTCATTTATTTATTGCTTTTTTCCGTCAGTTTTGTTCAAAAACAAAGTGAAATGTAGTTTATGTGGTATTTTTGTCGTTAATGAGGTGAAACTTAACACTTAAACACAACAAAAGAGCAGCACACACTTCAGGAGCCTCTAAAAAAATGACTTTTTGAGACAAACTAATTAATTAATGTCAAATGCTGCAATAAAAAGCTGAGGATGGACACCACCACCACTAACGAGAAATGATGAGGAGGGTCGGACTCCACTAACAGCAGCTTTTGTGTTCCAGCCGACATTAAACAGTAATTATCACCATTAGAAAGATGAATATTTGCTGCCTGATGGTTTTATGTCTCGGTGCTACAGACCAGACGGGAAGAACAAAGATAAATGTTCACTGTAACAAGTAACATTTCTAGAAAAGAGGCTTTAATGGGCCAGCAGCCGGCCCGTCTCTCTGCGCCGTACTTCTTTCTGATCAGACGCGTGTGGTCGTCATGGTTTCGCCGTGACTTTAAAGGAACACTTCACCCAAAGTGTGCCGCGGTGGTCTGGTCCAGTGTGGAGCTGTGTGGAGCTGCTCTGACTGTTAGCTGCTTCTCTGCTGTCTGTCTGCCTCCCTCTCTCTCTGTCTGTCTCTCTCTCTGCCGGGTCTCTGACATCCATCCGTCCGTCTCCCTCCTATCTCTCTGTCCATCCAGGCTGGATTGATGTAACCTGGGATGCTGGCGGCTCTAACTCTTACCGTATGGGCGCTGAAGGGAAGTTTGACCTCAAGCTTGCTCCAGGGTACGACCCTGAGTCGGCTGCCACAGCGCCGTCACCCAAACCTGTCTCATCCACTGTTTCAGGCCCCGCCTCCTCCACGGTGGGACCCTCTGTGACGCCGGCGGCCAGCGGCGGCACCACCACCACCACCTCCTCTTCGTCGTCCTCCACCTCGTCCTCCTCGCAGCAGCAGTCTTGGAGCAGCCTAGTGAAAAATAACTGTCCCGACAAGGGCGGGGCCGTGTCGCTGGGCGGGGCCAGCTCCTCCAGCAGGAAGGGCAGCAGCAGCTCCGTGTGCAGCGTCGCCTCCTCCTCCGACATCAGCCTGAGCTCCTCCGCCGGGCTGCCGGGCGCGGGGGGGCTGCGCCTGGAGAGGAGGGCCGAGGGGCTGCTGCTCGACCAAGGCTCCGGGGTGGGCGGAGTAACGGGAGGCGGGGTCGGCTCTGACGGACAGCAGCATGAGCCGATCGTAGTGCTGTCCTCCGCGGCGGAGGGCGGGTCCGGCTCGGCGTCCAGCTCCGGCACGCTCACCGCCGACACCCCTGCCCCCGGCGACGAAGCCAGAAACAAAGACTCATCTACGGCGACCGCCGTCGACCCGGCGACCGCCATCTCCATGGGGCTGGTGAGCGTGAGCTCCCCCGACGTCAGCTCGGTGTCGGAGTCATCCAGCAAGGACACGCCTTCCCAGAGGCCTCTGTGCTCCGCGGCTAACGCCCGGATGTCCGTCAGCTCTCTGCTGGCCGCCGGCGCTCCCATGAGCTCCAGCGCCAGCGTGCCCAACCTGTCGTCACGGGAGGCGAGCCTCATGGAGTCCTTCGTCCGCAGAGCGCCCAACATGTCGCGCACCAACGCCACCAACAACATGAACCTGAGCCGCAGCAGCAGCGACAACAACACCAACACACTGGGCAGGAACGTCATGAGTACCGCCAGTGAGTACTGCAGTATTACTACACTGATACTGCCAGGGAGTACTGCAGTATTACTACACTGATACTGCCAGGGAGTACTGCAGTATTACTACACTGATACTGCCAGGGAGTACTGCAGTATTACTACACTGATACTGCCAGGGAGTACTGCAGTATTACTACACTGATACCGCCAGGGAGTACTGCAGTATTACTACACTGATACCGCCAGTGAGTACTGCAGTATTACTACACTGATACCGCCAGGGAGTACTGCAGTATTACTACACTGATACCGCCAGGGAGTACTGCAGTATTACTACACTGATACTGCCAGTGAGTACTGCAGTATTACTACACTGATACCGCCAGGGAGTACTGCAGTATTACTACACTGATACCGCCAGGGAGTACTGCAGTATTACTACACTGATACTGCCAGTGAGTACTGCAGTATTACTACACTGATACTGCCAGGGAGTACTGCAGTATTACTACACTGATACTGCCAGTGAGTACTGCAGTATTACTACACTGATACCGCCAGGGAGTACTGCAGTATTACTACACTGATACTGCCAGGGAGTACTGCAGTATTACTACACTGATACCGCCAGTGAGTACTGCAGTATTACTACACTGATACCGCCAGGGAGTACTGCAGTATTACTACACTGATACCGCCAGGGAGTACTGCAGTATTACTACACTGATACTGCCAGGGAGTACTGCAGTATTACTACACTGATACCGCCAGGGAGTACTGCAGTAGTATTGCAGTAGTACTACAGCAGTACTGCAGTAGTACACTGAGGTGTGAGCCAACAGTCTTCAGGCTGTACACAGGATGAATGACAGGAACTGATCTCAGCTGTCTGTCAGTGTTTGAGCCGTCAGGCCTGAGGACTGCTGGGTAATGTAGTCTGCACTAACTAATCAGCACTCACTAACTTCAACAGCCTGAAACGGTTAGTGCCCCCCCTGCAGGCCGTAGACAGGTTAGTGCCCCCCCTGCAGGCCGTAGACAGGTGCTGCTGTCTCTTCACCGCCTGGTTAACCTTTGTGGTTTTGCTGCATCACAACAATCTCAACAGTTTAGTTTGAACACTTACAGATTAAAAAGTGAAGGAGACTAAAATAAAGTCAGATTATTATCAGTATCTTTCTGAGCCACGTAGTGGCTGTTTAAAGGCCAAAACAGAGAAACTAACTGAGTCCTGTCCTCGTCCTGGCAGTGAATACTAGTATAGTAACAGTAGAATAGCAGTAACAGCCTCCACTGTGGACTACAAGCACCAAAAGCTGAAATCGGAGGCAGGACGGGCGCTCCGGTCTGCATCCTGCTGGGCAAACAGCATGAGCCTCCTCCAGCCAATCAGCAGCTGTGTTGCGGTCAGCTGACTGGAGCGTAACGAGCTTCACCTGCTGCTTTGTGTCTCTGGTTCCTGACAAACTAACCGCCGCTCTGTTGGCGTCTGTCTGTCTGTTTGTTTGCAGCCTCTCCTCTCATGGGCGCTCAGAGCTTTCCTAACCTCACCACCACTGGCACCACCTCCACCGTTACCATGTCAACCTCCATAGTAACCAGCAGCAATAACGTAGCCACGGCCACCACGGGGCTGTCGGTGGGCCAGTTGCTTAGCAACACCCTGACGACCAGCCTGACATCCACGTCCAGCGAGAGCGACCCGGGCCAGGAGGCCGAGTTCTCCCTCTATGGTTGGTGACCCCCCCCACACACACACACACACACACACACACACACCCTGCTTCAGCTAACCTGCAGCCTAACTCCGCCCACATCAGGGAGCAGAATAACCAGCTGAAACATCGCGTTTGGTCACATTAATGGTTTATTAATACATTTCTGCTGTTGATTGGTGTGTGTGTGTGTGTGTGTGTGTGTGTGTGTGTGTGTGTGTGTGTGTGTGTGATGTCGTGCACGATCTAAGGTGGTTTAACCACAAACAGCCGTTCTATGGCTCTCTGCACACACACCAGACTACATTCACTAAAACAGGGGTTTTAGAGCTGCTGCCTCTATTGGTTAGTTTATCTGCATCATGGAGACACTTTGGGGGAAAAGTTTGTTTAAAATAGAGAAATGTTTTGACAGAAAATACAAACCATCAGGAACAAAACTGCAGCTTGTGTTCGACCTTGTGGGTTATTTTCATGAATCCACCGAGTGGGTAAAACTCTTATTTCCCTTTGCTGCTTTGACCAACGCAGGGTTTCCTCACGTCTCTCTCTTCCTCCTGCAGACTTCCTGGACAGCTGTCGTGCCAACACGCTATTGGCTGAGCTGGACGACGAGGAGGACCTCCCAGAGCCCGACGACGACGATGACGAGAACGAAGACGACAATCAGGAGGACCAGGAGTACGAGGAGGTCCTGGTAATGGTCCTCTTTGTTAGTTTGTTCTTGTTCGTGGGTCTTAAAATGATGCTGCGGTAACAGGAAGTGATGTCAGAGCATGTGACCAGAGTGTGGCCGCTGTCCTGCAGGAGGAGGAGGAGTACGAGACCAGAGGAGGTCGCAGGAGGACGTGGGACGACGACTTCGTCCTGAAGAGACAGTTCTCCGCTCTGGTCCCCGCCTTCGACCCCCGACCAGGAAGAACCAACGTGCAGCAGACCACCGACCTGGAGATCCCCCCGCCAGGTACGGAGCGCAGGGAGGGTCAAAACAGTCAACTCAAACCAAAACATACACAGAGAACAAGATTCCAGGCCAGCTAACGACACACAGACAGAAGTTTGATTCTGATTAAAGTGGAGACAAACTTTCAGTGTAAAACTTTGTTTTATTACATTTTATTCATTTTTAAATTCTTGTTCCTTTTTCCTGTCAGGGACTCCTCGCTCGGAGGTTCAGGAGGAGGTGGAGTGTGCTCCGTCTCCACACCTCGCTCTCACCCTGAAGGTAAGACCTCAGTGAATGATGACTGTCTGTCACCAGGTCTGGAGGCTCAGCCTTTAAAGGGCCACTCCACCGTTCCACCCCTGGTCCAGGGGGAGAACCCCTCTACCGTTTTATAGATCCTGAAGGTTGGAAAACTTGTTCTAAAGGTACAAATGTGCCTTTTAAGAGTTGCTCCTGTGTGTGTGTGTGTGTGTGTGTTTAGGTGGCCGGGCTGGGTACGACCCGGGAGGTGGAGCTTCCTCTGTCCAACTACAAGTCGACCATCTTCTACTACGTCCAGCGGCTGCTGCAGCTCTCCTGCAACGGAGCCGTGAAGACGGACAAACTGCGGCGCATCTGGGAGCCCACGTACACGTAAGAGGAGGGCCGAGCGTGTGGGGGCGCCACAGTGGCCTCTTCACAGGCGTCTGGGTTTTTACTCTGGCTGTTTTTGTCCCGCAGGATAATGTACCGAGAGCTGAAGGACTCGGACAAAGAGAAGGAGAGCGGGAAGATGGTGAGTGCTGCTGTAAACACTGATGTTTCTGTCAGAGACCCGACCAGCTGTTCCTGTGTCAGCACTTTTCCCTCAAACGTCAGAATGAACCCCCTCCTCACCTCGGCCCGTCTCTCTCCTCCAGGACTTATGTGAGCACAGTATTGGCGTCGGGGGTCGTTCCGGCGGTCTGAGCCCGAGCTCCGTTTCGGCCAATCAGAGCAGTGAGATCCTGGGCGTGGCCCGGGAGGCGGCGCAGGCGAAGGCGGGCTGCAGCCAGAACGCCTGCGGGGTGGAGGACGTCCTGCAGCTGCTGCGCATCCTCTACATCATCGGAGGAGACGCCACCTCCAACGCCCGCACGCTGCAGGAGGGTAAGACGAGCGACACACACACACACACACACACACACACACACACACACTATTATACTGAGAGTGAAAATGTGTTTTTCGGTCTGTCAGCTTTAAGGACTGAATTTGTTTTTTCAGATTTTGACGAGCTGCAGTTCAACGCGTCTCCAGAAGAGTTCACCAGTAAGAAGATCACAACCAAGATTCTGCAGCAGATCGAGGTCAGTTTTACTGAGACAAGAAGGTGTTTAAAGGAGAGAGAGCGACAGGATGCTGATCAGTGTGTCTGTGTTTCCCAGGAGCCTTTGGCTCTGGCCAGCGGCGCTCTGCCCGACTGGTGTGAACAGCTCACCTCCAAGTGTCCTTTCCTCATCCCCTTCGAGACCCGACAGCTCTACTTCACCTGCACGGCGTTCGGAGCGTCCAGGTGAGTGTGAAGACGGGAGGAAGAGGGGGACAGACCCCCACACTCCCTGACTGAGCCCCCCCAGACTGACGCACAATAAGCTGGGACCTGACCCCCGTCCCCGTCCTTGACCTCTGACCTCTGACCTCTGACCCGGTGTGTCCACAGGGCCATCGTGTGGCTCCAGAACCGGCGGGAGGCGACCATGGAGCGCTCCCGGCCGTCTACCACGGTGCGGCGGGACGACCCCGGGGAGTTCAGGGTGGGGCGGCTCAAACACGAGCGAGTCAAAGTCCCCCGAGGAGAAGCCATGATGGAGTGGGCCGAATCCGTCATGCAGCTGCACGCCGACAGGAAGTCTGTGCTGGAGGTGAGAGGGCGACACAAAGACTCAGCTCAGGGTGACGGTGCTCCGTTGCCATGGAGACTGAGACTGTTTAGATGGAAATAAATCCACATTTAGGGGCTCATAGGAACCGTGTGTCTCTGACTGTGTGTGTGTGTGTGCAGGTGGAGTTCCAGGGGGAGGAGGGCACTGGTCTCGGTCCGACTCTGGAGTTTTACGCTCTGGTGGCTGCAGAGTTTCAGAGGACGTCTTTGGGGATCTGGCTGTGTGACGACGACTTCCCCGACGACGAGTCCCGACAGGTGGGACCCAAACGGCTTGTTTTGGGATCCGGGGGGGGGGGGGGATTTATTGGGTCAAATTATAAAATGACCAGACCTGCATGTTTAAGGGCAGAGAGAGATTCATGGACACAGAATCCAGAGCAGCAACACTAAAACTGGGGCCGGTCTACTTGCTGGAGTGCTACACTAGGTTTCATTACAGAGAGTCTACTGATCTCTGTCCAGGTATTAGTCAGAGCCCCATGTGTTTCTATGGAAACGGATCCAACTGGCAACAAGTTCTTTATTTTGAGGACACATTGATCAGACAGGTTCTCCAGTAGGTTAGTTAGCTGCTACTGAAGCCTGGAGGCTCTGAGGAAGCACAGAAAAGCACTGAAGGCGTAGAGGTGTGTGTGTGTGTGTGTGTGTTACCTGGAATCTTACAAACATGACTCCCTGGGGTGTTTCAGGTGGACCTGGGCGGGGGGCTGAAGCCTCCTGGTTTCTACGTGCAGCGCTCGTGCGGCCTGTTCCCGGCGCCGTTCCCTCAG